>NC_080168.1:124847643-125031306 GCF_950295315.1 Erinaceus europaeus | reverse complement strand
AGAACAAGCATAAAGCTACAGGTCAAGGGCAGCTTGTGTCCAGACATTCTGACTCCTGCTTGCCTAATCTTTCAGTGGAAAGTTGACGCTTGCCTCTCTGACACACGTTCTCACCTGACAGAGCCTTCTCAAATAAGGTCAGACGGCTAGAAAAATCTCCATTGTGTATGAGCTAGCTGATTGTTAGTGCCAAAGACCCTATTAAAATACATCAGCAGAATTCCCCAGCTCTCCCTTCATTCTTACAAGCAATATGACACCCAGCAAACTTGGAGAACTTCTGAAGACTGTCGGAATTATAAACATCCTTCTGGTTTTGTCTTCTAATAGAAATGAAGAATTTTCAGAACAGAGTCCTTTATCAGAAATGGCTGTTTTTAATCAGCATTTTCAAGGTCACCTCTTTTCTCTCTTTCTTTCTTTCCTTCTTTCTTTCTTTCTTTCTTTCTATTTTATTTAATAATGATCGACAAGACCATAGGATAAGAGGGGTACAATTCCACACAACTCCCACCACCAGAGGTCTGGATCCCATCTCCTCCATTGGAAGCTTCCTATTCTTTATCCCTCTGGGAGCATGAACCCAGGATCATTATGGGGAGCAGAAGGTGGAAGGTCTGGCTTCTGTAATTGCTTCTCCACTGGACATGGGCCTTGGAAGGTCGATTCATACCTCTAACCTGTCTCTATCTTTGCCTAAGGGCAGGGCTCTGGAAAGGTGAGGTTCCAGGACATCTTGGTGAGGTCGTCTGCCCAGAAAAGTCAGGTTGGCATTATGGTAGCATCTGCAACTTGGTGGTTGACAAAGCATTAAGATATAAAGCAGAACACATTGTTTAATAATCAGGAACCTAAAGGCAAGAGTATAGCAGATAAGATTTGGGGTGTTCATTTTGGAAAAAGCTAGTAGGTCTATTTTAGGTCTATTCCAATGGGCCCATGACTGTACTAAGTTTTTTTTCTGAGCCCAACAGCTAACATGCAGGTGGGCTACAGGTACTGTCTGGGGAGATGGTATCAGCATTGGAAGTAGGACTAGAAAGTTGGATCAGGGAAGAGAGTAGCTCCCAAATATGAGAAAAGTATGTAAATATGGTTGACGGTAAACCTCATCAATTTGATCTGGGGTCCATATTCAGCACAAGGGGCACCTCTTTTTCAGAGGATAAAATTTGAAAACACAGAACAAATGAATGGTAATTACTAGCCTAAATCCAGAATGCCTTCAGTCTCCCACTTCCTCTAGAAGTTTCTTGGTAAAAGACTTACCATGTATATCACACCATCAAAGTGAAAGGTACCTTTCAGTAAGAAAAACAAAAACAATCCTTGCTGAGAAGGAGATTTAGCTATGTTTGGAATTGTAGGAGGTTTGCTCTGGGCATTCCAGATTTCCCTACCGTGGAGCTGATGGATTTTGCACACCCTTGAGATTGGCAGGACATCAACAGAACAAAATAATATGCCCTGGTGGTGGATCTACTGAAAAGACAGTTGGGCACAGCTGCAGCTTGAAGCCAGAGCTGTGTAGCAAGAGTGGAATCAGGAAATACTTAAAGCCATCACTCCGGCAGAGCATCTTGTCTACCTAGGAAACCAAGTCCATCATCAGTCCTGCTTTTCTTTTTCCAGCTCTGCTGTTAACATAATGCAATTCTGCCTAGGAAGATGAAAATATGGGTACCTGGCTTTATTATTTACTCGTGAAAAAAAAAAAGAAAGAAAAATCAAGGACAGAGAAAAGTGGATCTGTCATTAAGGGGGTTATATGGATAAAATGATTCCCGAAGAATTGAAGGAAAAACTGAGCAAAGAAAGGGCAGGCAGTGGGGTTTGCCTCCTCTGTTATGATGGAACCACATGTGTCATTTAGCACTGAATGGATTAGAAATAGCATCACGGGAGTCGGGCTGTAGCGCAGCAGGTTAAGCGCTGCAGGTGGCATGGAGCACAAGGACCGGCATAAGGATCCTGGTTCGAGCCCCCAGCTCCCCACCTGCAGGGGAGTCACTTCACAAGCGGTGAAGCAGGTCTGCAGGTATCTGTCTTTCTCTCCCCATCTCTGTCTTCCCCTGCTTTCTCCATTTCTCTCTGTCCTATCCAACAATGATGACGACAGCAATAATAAGTACAACAATAAAACAACAAAGGCAACAAAAGGGAATAAAGAAATAAAATAAATATAAAAAAAAAGAAATAGTGTCACACTGAATATCTTGTGTGGCTTCCCCCAGACTTTTTCCCCCCTCCTTTTTCCCAAAATAATGAGGCTGAGGGCATTGTGGGTACAGCAGTTAGCAAAACAGACAATGCCCTTCTGGAGCTACTAACCTTGTAAAGGAAAGAGGCATTCGAAGAAGCAGAGGCACAAAGATAATAACATAATTACTAACTCTGATGAAACTGGAAGGACAAAGTATCCCAAGAGATCACCTCACACACTTAGCATTTATGTATCCGTCTGTTTTCTCTTTCTACCTGTTCCAGTCTCCACTCAAGCAATACGCTCTGTTTGGTTACCACCACTGGGACTCAGTGCCTATGAATCCATCATTTCTGGCAGCCATATATATTTTTTCTTTTTTTCTCTCTTTGCTAAAGGGTGAGAGACAGAGAGAAACAGAGAGGAAGAGAAAGATAGAGAATAATACACACCTGAGGCAGTGCTCCACTACAGAATAAGCTTCCCTCTTCCTGTAGTTGGGGACTGGGGCCTGGAGGGTGGTTCAATCCAGGTCCTAGGACATAGTAATATGTGTACCAACCTCTACAGTGTGTGCTGTATGTTGTGTGTTTTTTTAAGATTGATTTATTTACTGATGAGAGAGAGTGTGTGAATGCCAGAGCATTCCTCTGACATAGGCAATGTAGGGGAATCTAATGCATACAAGTTCAACTGCTTTAGCCACTGTACCCACCCACCTCCTGGGATGCTAAAGCAATATGTTATTAAGAAAACACAGTTTTTTTTTTTAAACTGTCATTAGGTACTGGAAAGGGATGAAAGAGGACCTAGTGGGGGGCATATTGTTATGTGGAAAACTGAGAAATGTTATGCATGTACAAACTATTGTATTCACTATCAAATATAAAACATTAATCCCCAATAAAGGGGAAAAAAAGAAGAAGGAGGAGGAGGAGGAGGCGGAGAATGAGGAGAAGGAGGGGGAGGAGGGGGAGGAGGAGGGGGAGGAGGAGGAGAAGAAGAAGGAGGAGGAGAAGGAGGAGGAAGAGGAGGGGGAGGAGGAGGAGGGGGGGAGGAGGAGGGGGGAGGAGAAGAAAAAGGAGGAGAAGAAGAAGGAGGAGGAGAAGAAGAAGGAGGAGGAGGAAGAGGAGGAGGGGGAGGAGGAGGGGGAGGAGGAGGGGGGAGGAGGAGGAGGAGGGGGAGGAGGAGGGGGAGGAGGAGAAGAAAAAGGAGGAGGAGAAGAAGAAGGAGGAGGAGGAGGGGGAGGAGGAGGGGGAGGAGGAGGAGGGGGAGGAGGAGGAAGGGGAGGAGGAGGAGAAGAAGAAGAAGCAGAAGGAGGAGAAGAAGAAGAAATCAGTTGTAGGGACCAGGTGGGAGTGCACCTGGTTCAGTGCACTGGCTTGAGCCCCTGGCCCCCATCTTGAGGGGAAAAGTTTCAAAAGTGATCAGTGCTGTGGGTGTCTCTGACTCTCTCCTATCTTCCCTTTCCCCTTGATATCTGTCTATACCCAAGAAATCAGTAAAATAGAAAAAAAAAAAAAAACTAGTTAAACAAGATTAAGATAGAAAGAAGCTGTTGTAAACCACTGAAGAAATTGTTCCAAACCATAACTAACCGACGGCTCCCTGGAGATTCTGTGGGGCCCACCTTGAGCTTTCGAGCAGGAAGGACAAGTGTCTGCATGGTGTCCTCTCAGCTCTGCTCTGACCTCACCGTCACCTATTTGCTGTGAATAACTTGCAGGGACATGGGACTGAAAGAGACATTAGAAGTCACAGAGAATAGACAGAGAAGTCCTAGCCCTATTGTTCCGTGAGTTCTCAGAAGCAAATTTTCTGTGAACACAACCATACTCCTATTTTAATGTTCAGACGGGGGGAGGGGCAGAAGGACAGGTGGAACAAGGTAAGAAAGTGTGGCCCACTTTTGGAATAGACCTAAAATAGACCTACTACCTATTTCCAAAACAGAGACCTCAAATCTTCATCTGCATTATTCCAGTCTTTAGGTTCATGATTAATCAACAATTTGTATGGCTCTATATGTTAACTCTTTTTCAGCCACCAGGTTCCAGAAGCTACTATGATGCCAACCAGACTTCCCAGGGCAGACAACCCCACTGATGTGTCCTGGAGCCCTGCTTCCCCAGATCCCTGCCCCACTAGGGAAAGAGAGAGACAGGCTGGGAGTATGGATCCACCTGCCAATGCCCATGTTCAGCGGGGAAGCAATTACAGAAGCCAGACGTGCCCACCATCTGCACCCCATAATGACCCTGGGTCGATGCTCCCAAGGGGTTAAAAAATAGGAAAGCTATCAGGAGAGGGGATGGGATACAGAGCTCTGGTGATGGGAACTGTACCCCTCTTGTCCTATGGTCTTGTCAATGTTTTCATTTTATAAATAAATACATTAAAATAAATAAATAAAAATAAAAAACCTGTCATTGCTCTCATTGAACTAGCCTTGCATAGTTCATGGCACATGGCAAACAGTTAATAATCTGCACCCATTGTGTTTTTTAGGGAAAATTATAATTATCCCCTGTAATCTTTACAAAAGTCCTGTGGGCTAAGCTTGACTAGTATTCACATTTTCATGTTACTGACAGAAAGACTTGGGGTTGGGATGGGGTAGAGTTCAATGTCCTGCTCACTCTCTTAGCACTAAAGCAGGTCTTTGAACTGAGAAACCAGTGTTCTTTTCAGGAAACCACACTGTCTTCTGGGAAAAAAAATACAATGGCAATGGAAATGATATTAACAAATTACATGTGTTTTGTTTGTGTGTCAAGGAAAAATAAAAGGAGGGAAAACAAGGAGGAAATCTGTTAAGTTTGAACTAAAATGTTTTCATTTTATCTTCAAGTAAAAATGTTGTGGGAATAAAAGCCCCAAATTGGAGATAATAAAAGATTGTTTTATTATCTGTAGAAATCTATATTTAAACAGATGGAATACTTCCTTAAGAATTACCTGATTCAAACTTTTGAAAGAGAAAAATTGTCATTTATTGGGAACACTTGATTCCATCATGGAGATAAACTACATTTTAACAAGATTGGCTGTTCTCTATTTTTATGAGACTTCCCCCTCTACACTACAATGTTTATATTTAGCAGGAAGGTAGGAAGGAAGGAGAGGGAGAGAGGAAGGAAATCTCTGCAATATATTTGAGGACAAAAGAGTTTAGAAACAGAATGAATCCTAGGCAGCTTGGGTTTGCTGTAACAAAATCCCATGGACTGGGTGACTTAACAGAATTTGTTATTTGACAGTTCTGGAGACTTGGAAAAGCAAAACCAAGTGGTCAATTGATCTGGTTCTTGGTGAAGGTTCTCTGCCTGGTCAGCAGACAACTGAGATAGCTACCTTCTTGCTGTATACTCCAGAGAAAGAATTGTCTCTCTCCCTCGCCCTTTGTCTCTAACACCAACCATTAGTTCCATCACGAGTCCTCCGATCTTACTTCACCATTTCAGCCCCCAACACGGGGCACCAGGGTCTGAATCTAGAGTCCCAGGAGTGATCAAACCGATATTCTAAAAAAGCCAACACTTTGTAGGTCTTGAGAGATCCTGCCATAGTGGCTCGAGCTCATCTCGTGTCTTGTTAACTATCTGAGGCACAGAAGTTGTGGAAGGATGAATATGCTGTGTGTTTGTCTTACCAGAGTGCAGCTCAAGTCTGGCTTACCTCTGGTGGTTTAGGGGATTGAACCTGGGGCTTTGAAGTCTCAGGCATGAGAGTCTTTTTGCATAACCACTATGCTATCTCTCCTGCCCATAAATGCTATTATTTTCAATGATTTCATTGTGATCTAATTTGTTACGCAACATTAGACAGCTTTTGATTAGCATTAGATTGAAGAACACAGAGTAATCCATAATGTTTGTGTTCTGTTATTTGATTCTCTCTTTTTCTCTGGTTGTCTGTGCTATCCGTCATCATATTCCTCAGGACTGAGCATAGCAGTAGTTCCCACAGCTACCGGCTTCTGATGTCTGGCATTGAGAGAGCTGATTGTCTTGTAGATACTTGTCTGTAGCTACAAGGTGGAAGAGTCAGATGCACAGGCCCAGATGGTGGTGCACCTAGTTGAATGCACATGTTACAGTGTGCAAGAACCTGGGTTCAAGTCCTGTAGGGGAAAAGCTTTGCAGGTGGTGAAGCAGGTCTGCAGATGTCTCTCTGTCTCTCTCCCTCTTTATCTCCCCCTTCCCTCTGGATTTCTGTCTGTACCCAATAAATAAAGATATTTTTTAAATTAAGGGATTCATAAAAAAAAGTCTGTGGTTGAAAAGAAAGAAAAAGAAGCGGATGGACTGCTGTTAGATCAGAGATCTACTTCTGAACCCATCTGTGGCCCAGAGGGTAAAGAGTAAGGAAGATCCCTGGTTAAACTGTGGAGTAGTCCTGCTTAGATCATGTTCACCAGCACTGTGGTGTTCATAAAGCCTGGGCAAGGAAGTCAGATTTGCAATTTGTCTCAGTCTGCTGCTTTCTCTGACCCATCATGGACATTATTTGAACTACTTGCCTCATTATCTCTTAATAATAGAGTCCAGATGACTAGATGAACATATGCCATCACACTAGAAAGCAGATCTAGAAAATGCAAGGCTTATTTTAAAAACAAACAAAGCCTTTCCACCAAGAAAAATACATCGTAGGAGACTTGAGATTTGTGCAAGGTGCATGCCAAGAAGTAGAAAGTAACAGACATTGACATTCTAGACAATTCGGGAAGGATACGGTTTGACATTTAAGACCAACTGAAGCATCCCACCCCCATGAAATCACAAACTCCAGCTCTATCTACTAGGCCACATATGTGGAAAATCAGATATAACGCTGGCCAAAGGGCAAGAAGAAACGAAAGCCGACACGAGGCAGGATGAATTGTTGTGGCAGTCTGAGGCCTACTTGCTGTGGTTGCACAGTCGTGACAAAGAACTATCTCACTTCTGAATGACCTGTATGCAGAAGAGGAGAACACTGACTGGCAGCAAACTCTATAGACCAGAATAACTCCTTTTTGTCATGCGCCATCTTTTTTATTCCTTTCCATGTGCTGAGCCTTCACTTGAGAAAGTGCCAACTGTATATCAGATCCTGGAACTCGAAGCTAGTCCCTCAAAGAATGTACAATAGTTTGGGGAAAAGCCACACTGAGTAAATTCTCTGGAACTACAGTTGTTGAAAGAGGGAGGGAAAAACAGTGTAATTACCAAGTAAACAGTGAGAGTCACTTAAGAAAGTAAAACCTGTATTTCCTCCCCAAGTTCTTTAGTCATCTACTCAAAGGTAGACATGCCAGATGGAAATAAATAGGATAAAGAAAGAAATGGACTAGTCTATACAAGCCACAAGCCTCTCTGTAACTGTCTTAGGTGTCCAGCCACTGGCTTCAAATAGGATAGTATCAAACATTCCAACTAAATAAATATCTATGGAAATGCTGGGTTACAACATTTATTTTAAAACAGCATTTGAGTTTTCTGTCTAAAATAAATATGTATGTATTTATCGTGGGAGACATAGTGTAAAGTGTGTGTGTGTCTGTGTGTGTGTGTGTGTGTGTGTCTGTGTGTCTGTGTGTGTGTGTAGATGTGTATTGGGAACAGAGCTCTTGGTGAGAATGATAGACTTTGGGACATCGTGAGCACAAAGCTGAGGTCCGTCTGACATGCATACTCAGGATTTACACAAAGTCATAAGGGATTATGGATGTGTCGGAAGTTATTTAAGTCAGTGTCTGCCGGAAATAGCTCTCTGTTCCTGCTCTCTTTCTCCCTGGGACCAGCCATAATGCTTTCCTTGGACTCAAACTGAGCTGAGCCCTGGTAACTCATTTAAACAATCATGGCCTGTGGTCTGGGAGGTTGGCACAGTGGAGAAAGCATTAGACTCTCAAGCATGAGGTCCTGAGTTCAATCCCTGACAGCACATGTGCCAGAGTGATGTCTGGTTCTTTCTCTCACCTCCTATCTTTCTCATTGAGAAATAAATAAAATCTTTAAAAATTAAAAGAGAAATCATGGTTCCCACCATCATGATTAGCTCATCTTTACTCCTTTGCCTATTTTAGTTATATACCTAAATAACCCTCAGTGTAAGACACCTCCTGTTTCTGTGAACCCCAGCTCAAAGCCCTGTGAGGTTTATTAATTATATATATAATAGTTAATATTATATATAAAAGTTTATTAATTATATATATATATATATATAAGTACATAGGTGAGCATTAATTTGCTTGGATAAAACTGTCACTGATTTCTAAATTATCAAATGGGTTACAAATTATCATAATACCTGGTGTCCTTTAATCTCTCTCTCTTTTTTCTTTTCTGCCTCCAGGGTTATCACTGTGGCTCAGTGCCTGCACTACAAATCCATAGCTCCTGGAGGCCATTTTTCCCATTTTGTTGCCCTTATTGTTGCTCCTGTTGTAGTTGTTATTGTTGTCATAGCTGTCGTTGTTGTTGGATAGGACAGAGAGAAATCAAGAGAGGAGGGGAAGACAGAAAGGAGGGGAGAAAGACAAACACCTGCAGACCTGCTTCACCACTTGTGAACGGACTTCCCTGTAGGTCCCAGATCCTTAAGCCCTTGCGCTTTGTCCTTCAATCTCTCTTCAAGGTTATTGTCCCTCCCCTCCCCCTCCCCCACCACCATGGGCTCTTTTCTTGTATCACTTTATAATAGCTTAAAATACTCCCCTGCAGCTAAGAGGTAACGGAAACCTAGATGTGAACTCATCACTGCACCTCATTTTGTGAGAATAACATTGCAGGTGCTAGAACACTTATTTCCAGCTCTTGTGATGTGTCAAACGTGTTATCTCTAGACTTTATGAAGTTCACCTCCACCTCCCTCCATCCCACCTAGATTCCTGGTGCGTGTAGGTGTTATGTTTTCTACGGGAGAAGCTTTGTCTTCAAGACAGAGAAACCACACACACAAAGGTGTCGCAGGGTCCTACTCCACCCCTCCGACATCTACTTCTGCTGGCAGGAGCTGTCTGAAGCTATGTCACCCCCAGAAGCTGGCTCTGAAATGCCACTGAGGACAATGCCTTTGCTTTCAGCAGGCCTTGGAATCCACAAGAGAGTAGTTACTTCTCCAAGCTAGTTCAAGCCCTGGAGCATTAGTCCACAAGGGTTCACAAGGATCCGGGTTCGAGTCCTCGGTTGTACACCACCTGCAGTGAGAAAGGTGAAGCAGTGTTGCAGGTGTCTCTCTGTCTCTTTCTATATATATATATATATATATATCATCCCCTTCCCTCTTGATTTCTGGCTCTATCAGAGAAAATAAAGATAATAAAAAATTAAAAAATATATAGTTGGTATGTTTAATATTTCTTTAATATATGCTTCCATTTTAGTAACACTATTATATATGCTGCATTCATAATTCTTTTTTAACATCTTTATTTATTTTAATGAGAGAGAGATAGAGAGAGAGAGAGAGAGAGAGAGAGAGAGAGAGAGGTTCAGAGTACAGCTCAGCTCTGGCTTATGGTGATGCTGGGATTGAACCTGGGACCTCAGAGCCTCAGGCATGAACATCTTTTGCATAACCATTATGCTGTCTCCCCAGCCCACGCCTTGATACATTTAAAAATCTCAAATTTTTTAACAAATAAGAACATAAGAAATCAATACGACTTCCATGAAGAAATTAAAAAAAAAAAAAAAGAAAAGAAAGAATAGGCCTACTAGCCATCTACAAAACGGAGACCCCCCCCCAACTATTCCAGCCTTTAGGTTCATGATTAGCCAACAATTTGTTTGGCTTTGTATGTTAACTCTCTTTTCAGCCACTAGGTTCCAGATGCCAGCATGATGCCAACCAGACTTCCCTGGACAGACAACCCCACCAACGTGTCCTGGAGCCCCACTTCCCCAGAGCACTGCCCCTGCTAGAGAAAGAGAGAGACAGGCTGGGAGTATGGATCCACCTGTCAATGCCCATGTTCAGCAGAGAAGCAATTACAGAAGCCAGACCTTCCACCTTCTGCATCCCACAATGACCTTGGGTCCATACTCCCAGAGGGATAAACAATAGGAAAGCTATCAGGGGAGGGGGTGGGATACGGAGTTCTGGTGATGAGAATTGTGTGGAATTGGACCCCTCTTATCCTATCGTTCTTGTCAGTGTTTCCTTTTTATAAATAAAAATTATAAAAAATAAAAAAGGAAGCATTAGAAAAAAAGAGGTGTGAAGATGAATGTTGGGCATCTTATTCATTTTATTCCAAGTGTTAGAACTCACCTCATGTATCCCCACCTGAAGGGGGAAAGCTTTGCTTTCTCTCTCTCTCCCTCTCCCCCATCCCCTTCCCTCTCCATTTCTGGCTGTCTCTATCCAAATAAATAAATAAATATAATTTTAAAAAATTTTTAAAAGAGAGAGGTACCACTTCACCACTTGCAAAGCTTTCCCCCTGCAAGTGGGGACCAGGGGCTCAAATCTGGATCCTTGAACGCTGTAACATGTGCGCTCAACCAGGGGTACCACCCTCTGGCCCCCGGTCTCACAGTCTTCTCTCACTCAACTTCACAGTGCTTCCGTGTGAATATTTCTCTAGCTGGATGAGATTATTTTGAGTTCTAAGAAAAACTGCTTGCTGTTGAACTTCATACCACTTTTCCATGCTGCTTAGTTATTTTCCCTGCATGGCAGTACTGCCCACCGTCCACCTCCACCCTGTCCAACGTTGTCATATTTCACAATAAAAAAAGCAAAGGGCACCCAATTCAATTTGAATTTCAGATTGAAAAACCAAGTCACTTCTTGGTATAATTATGTAACACAGGGATAACTGGCAGAAAAGATGACTGTGATTGGTCTGACTTTGACTTAACTGGTCGCCCTGTGTTCTTGCTGGCAACCCTTCCCCCTTATCCAGGAAATCAGATAGTGATGCACGAGGTAGAACACCCGTGTTACCATGCATAAGGATAGAGGTTCAAGCCCCCAGTCCCCACTTGTAAGAGGGAAGCTTCACAAGTGGTGAAATAGTGCTGCAGGTGTCTCTCTTTCTCTCTCCCTATCTACCCCTTTCCTCTACCTCTATGGAAAGAGAGAGAGGGAGAAGGAACACATGTTAGCCTTCACGTTTTGTGACATCTAGAGATTTAGGGGGCCCAGGTGGTGGCATACCTGACTGAGCGCACATGTTACAGGGCACAAGGACTCGAGTTCAAGCCTCCAGCCCCCACCTGCAGAGGAAAGCTTTGCAAGTGGTGAAGCAGGGCTGCAGATGTCTCTTTGTCTCTCTCCCTCTCTAGCACTCCCTTCCCTCTCAATTTCTGGCTGTCTCAATCCAATTAATAAATAAAGATAATTAATTTTTTTCATAGGCTTCAGTTTATCTTAACACTATAAAAAAGTAACAATAAAATAAAAAGATACCAGACCTAGCTTTTGGATGACAGAGGACTAGCATGCAAACCAGATGATTAGCTCCTGAAATAGAATCTAAAATAGGAAATCATTTATAGCATTCGTATGCAAACCCTACACTTCTGGTTTAGAACTCACAAGGATCTCTATCATTCTAGAATCCATGTGTGGTGCTTTTTTTTTTCTTCCTCAAAGATTTATTTGTTCATAACTCAAAGACAGAGAAAGAGAGATGACCAGAGCATCACTCTGGCACATGAGACGCCAGGAATCCAACTTAGTATCTCAGACTCGAGTGTCCAATTCTTTATCCATGACACCACTCTCAGGCTGTCTGAGTGTGATGTCTTGGGAGTCAAAGGAGAGTCCAGAAAAGTTGTCAACAACTCATGAGTCTCTTTATAACCCCATGGATAAAATAAGCAAGTCTTTGGGGGAAGGGGGGTCAAAGGGAGCGGTTGAAGGTTTTTAGAACCTTGCAAGGACCTGGATAACTAGTTTTAAAGAGATAAATACAGACATATTCACAAATTACAGGTCTTGTTTTTATTTCCCTTAAATCCAGAAATGGGAAAAAAGGTGGGGTGGAGACATAGAGAAAAATAGATTGAACAATACATTGATTTTTGTTGAGCAGTGCTCATGGTTTGATCATTAGTTACATGGCAGCTCTTTATATTGTTATGTTGCTTTTTAGGGCAATTGTATTGTGCGTCTTAAATTATTCAGTATGCTAATGTATATCAAACATAGTATCCTTTAAAAACTTTTTAAAAATTTAAATCACTTTATTGGGGGAAATGAAAAAAAAGAAAGAAATGCCCTTTTGTATAGATCGAACTGCCAACACCCATGTCCACCAGAGAAGCAATTACAGCAGCCAGACCTCCCACTTTCTGCACCCCGCAAAGAATTTTGGGTGCATACTCCCAAAAGGGGAGAAATGATAGTGGAAAGATGAGTGCCTCAGGATACAGAGAGAGATGTTTGGATGTAGTAATAGGTGTAGATGTGACATGGAAAGGAAGAGAAGATGGAACTATGGGGGGGGATGGCAAATATATACAAATATATACAAATATAGAGAGGGAATTCTATCTGCAACCTTAGAAGAACTGCTGTAGCTTCCAGTGGAGAGAGTGGGGATCCAGAACTCTGGGGGTGAGACAGTGTGGCATTGTACCCCTGTTACCTTATAATTTTCTGATTCAATACTAAATCACTAATATATTTAAAAAATTTTAATATCTATTTCTTTTATTATTTATTCCCTTTTGTTGCCCTTGTTTTTATTGTTGTCGTTATTATTGTTGTTGTTATTGATGTTGTTGTTGTTGGATAGGACAGAGAGAAATGGAGAGAGGAGAAGACAGAGAGGGGGAGAGAGAGAAAGACAGATGCCTGTAGACCTGCTTCACCGCCTGTGAAGCGACTCCCCTGCAGGTGGGGAGCCAGGGGCTTGAACCGGGATCGTTAAGCCGGTCCTTGAGCTTTGCATCACCTGTGCTTAACCTGCCACACTACTGTCCAACTCCCACTAATACATTTTTTAAAAAAGAAAAAAAAAAGGAAATATCCCCACTGCTATGTTTTAGCTATGGCTTGACCACTGTTCATTGCCTTTAGTTATTGAGATTTAGGCCTGGCTAGAGGTGGTGGGTCTATGTTCATTAAATCCACTGGTTCTGATGATTTCATGAGATTGTTAATTAAAGTTTAAGCTTATTTCAATCTCTCCTGAACAGTGGAGAAAAAAGAAGTATCACCTCAGAGAACAGGACTGCCCCAGGGGTAGCTCTGTAGCCTTGCTTCCTACACCTCAAATCACATCCTCTTTCCCCCCAAAGACCTGTGTTTAAAAAAATGGTCATTTTGCGAGACCCTGGGTAAAATTAATCTTCTGGGGGAGAAATGCAACCAGTCCTGAAGTCTCTGGAAATTGCCAAATGGCTGCAGGAAGAGAGCCTGCAGTGAAGCACAAGCAAGATGTCCAGCAAGAACCCACTACTGCAACATGGGAAAAAACAACTTAACACTTAGCACCAGACACGTGTCTCCAGGAAAACCAGAGAGAAGGCCAGGCTAAGACATGGTGGACAGCTCCCAGGTGAGAATGAGTGGAGAGGGAGGGAGAGAGAAGCAGATTAGCTGCAGCAGGGGGTTCTTGCCAGAGGTCTTCTTATATTCACTCACCCCTCAAGTACCGAGGAGACTATCCATACACAAGATCTAAGTCTAAATCAAAATCTATCATTGTGTTGACTTCCTTTGTGATGCTTCACACACACACACACACACACACACACACACACACAGAGTCAGTCATGTTCATCTTGCCTTATGGGCATTTATCTTTCTGACTTATGAATGTTTCTTTCCCCATTTTTATCCTAAGACTCTCTATGTTCCCAATTTTTCTTCTGCTGCTCTCTGTCTGAGCCATGTAGACCAAGTAGATCTTACTTTGCATATGATGTAAGAGTCCATCTTTCATCTGAAAAGTCAATTGTCAGGACTCTATGACAAGTTTGTTGCCCTTGTTTTTCATTGTTGTTATAGTTATTATTGTTGTTGTTATTGATGTAGTTGTTAGATAGGACAGAGAAATGGATAGGAGGGGAAGACAGAGAGGGGGAGAGAAAGACAGACACCTGCAGATCTGCTTCGCTGCCTGTGAAGCGACTCCCCTGTAGGTGGGGAGCGAGGGCTTGAACCGGGATCCTTACGCAGGTCCTTGCGCTTCTCGCCACATGAGCTTAACCCGCTGTGCTGCCACCTGACTCCCAACCTGAGAGCTTTTCTTCTGCATATGTATTCCCTTGGTACTTGAAGTATGCAAAGGTGTGTGTTTATATTATATACAAAGTGTTCACACTGTAGGTATAGAATAACTTGGTGTTTTATTTTGCTGAACAGTTTCTTTTCTTGGTTTGAAATGCTGGAGAGGATCTCCAAACTGGTATTTGGTAGCTCTACCTCGTTATTTTAGAAGGTATAATAAGAAGCTATTTTGAGAATTGGCAGAGCCAATTTCTTAAGGCAGAGACAATCAAATGCCCCCTGGCTAGAGAAATCTTGATATCAGCACCAGGCATCTGATCCTGAGTCCTGATCTGAGTGGTGATCTAAATTTCTCTACAGATTCCTTCTTCAATTCAATGCCCTTAGGACAAATTCAATGCCTTTTTTTTTTTCTTGATAATAAATGGACTTGTAAGTGCTATAGAGCATGGGGGAAGGGAGGGGAGGAGAGGGAAGGGGAAAGAAGGGGAGGGAAGAGGACAGCACCAGAGTTTTCTCTGGTGTCATAGCGTCTTCCATGTGGTGCCCAGTCTTGAACCTGGACCACATACATAGCAAAACAGACACCCTACTTTGTGAGTTAACTCTCCAAACCCAACTTTCTACTGTATCATCCTCAAGCGATCCATGCCAACATTCTTTTTTTTTGGGGGGGGGATAAATGTTTTACAATCTACAGTAAATACAATAGTTTGTACATGCATGGCATTTCCCAGTTTTCCACATAACAATAACCCCTGCCCCCACTAGGTCCTCTGCCATCCCTTTCTAGGATCTGAACCTTCCCAACCACCCACCCCAGAGCCTTTTACTTTGGTGCAATACATCAACTTCAGCCCAAGTTCTGATTAATGTTTTCTCTTCTGATCTTGTTTTTCAACTTTTGTCTATGAGTGAGATCATCCCATTACCATTCTTCTGCTTCTGACTTATTTCACTTAACATGATTTCTTCAAGCTCCATCCAAGATGGGCTGAAAATGGTGAATTCACCATTCTTTATAGCTGAGTAGTATTTCATGTGTATAGCTACTCATCTGTTGTTGGACACCTGGGTTGCTTCCAGGTTTTGTTCTGCTATGATCATAGGTGTACACAAACCTTTTTGGATGGGTGTTTTGGGTTCCTTAGGATATATCCCCAGGAGAGGAATTGCAGGGCCATAGGGAAGGCCCATGTCTAGCCTTCCGAAAGTTCTCTAGACTGTTCTCCACAGAGGCTCCATGCCAACATTCTGAGTAGCATTCTTTGCCAGTCTAACTTCTCCATTTAATTGTTTCCTTCATGCAAAAGGAAACATTTAGAGCACCAGTACTTCATGACCAACCTTTTCCATACTTTTTAAATCTTTGGAGCAGAGGGGAGATTGGAGGTGAACACAGTTAAGAATTATCTGAAGACTCCTTCTGTAATATTTATTAATATGCCATTGATCTTTAAATCCATGAACACTCAGCCCAGCCATTCAATTTTATTATCAATTCAAGTTTTTTAATCCCTCTTTGGAGCTTTGACTGCCAGAGAATCTCAGACAGTTTCATTCACCCCTCAAGTACCCCTCAAGATGAAGCTATACAGTCCCAAGCACTGGGCTGGGTACTGAGGATAGACTGGGCACAAGACTATCACCATGTTGGGAAATTGTGGATTTCTTTGAGCAAGATCTCAGCCTAAATGTGATGAAAAGGGTTCTTTGACCTCAGTTCTCCTTTGAAGGATGCACGCACCTATTTGATATAGTTTCTACATCTTCTGACTCCTTCCTTCACCCATAACCAGCAATCCCAGCATCTTGCTTTCACCACCTCTGGGACACTTTTCATTCCATGTTTGTCTGAACTTTTTTTTTTTTTCCCCCAAACCAATATTGTTGCTCTGAGTTCAAGATGCATTGAATTTAAGAAAAATGTATTGAGATCCTGTACAACTTGACATTAACTACATAACTAGATTTTGGTCTAGGATCTAAACCAGAGATTATTGTTTTCATAGTTTAAACTCCTTATTTTTATTTTTTATTAGTAATTTAGGTTTGACTTACAAAATCATAAGATAATAGCGGTATAATTCTGCACCATTCCCACCAGAGTTCTGTGGCCTCATCCTCCCACGGGAAGCTCCAGCAGTTCTCCCAAAGTTATAGCTATCGATTAGCTATTATTTCTACAACTATCTGTCTATATTTGTACATATTTGCCCATATGTTTCCCATGGCCTCATCTTCTCTTTCTTTCCAAGTCACACTTATATCTATAACCACATCCAAATGTCCCTCCCTTTTTCTTCTTCTCTGTCCAGTTGCTGATGGAGTTGGAGTTCAGAGCCCTCTGGTCATCTTCCCCTAATATTTCTCCTCCTCCACTGATAGTATGGACCAAAATTCTTTATGGGGTACAGAAGGTGTATAGTCTAAATTGATTAATAGCCTAAGCCTTATGAACTCCCCGTGACAAAATCTTTATCAAGTATACTGGATCACAAGGGAGATCAATTTATTTTGCTTAGGTTGAAACAGCAATTCAAGAGCATGAGGAGAAAGCTTCACGAGGGGGGGAGGGGTACAGCCCTTTCTCTCTGTCTCTCTTTCTGTCTCTGTCTGTTTCTCTTTCTGTCTCTCTCTCTCTCTCTCTGTCTCTCTCCCTTGCCTTTTACAAAAAAAAAAAAAAGAGCAATAGAGAAATGAATAAATAAAAGAAGGAAGAGGCAGGGAGTGGGAAAGACACCGTAGTATTCCATGTGGTTCTAGTCTGTGTGCTCGGTAAGGTAGCTGGCCTTCCCAGAGAAATATTTTACCAGCCTCAAATTCCCTTTTTAAAAGCAACTTACAAAGCACTTCAGGCTCTGACCTCACATACTTCTCCATCCTTATCTGTAGTCTCTACCCTCTCATTTTCCCTACTGGAAACACAGGTTTCTCTTCTGAGCATACCTTTGTCCCTTTGGTAAATTTGTTTCCTTATTCTGGAGAGTATCAGTCCTGTAGTCGACCCCAGAGTAGTTCACTCCTTATCATTTTCAGATTTTTTCTAAAGGCTGCCGCCAAAGGTAAGATTTCTCTGGTTGCTTTGTCCCAGCATACACACTAGCTCTTCACAGCAGCTGTATTATTTCTTCATAGTAATTTTCAGGACAGCCAATATGCACTTACTTAGAATGTGAGCTTAATTTTGGCTTTTTTTTTTTCTAGCAGATTCTAAGGTCTGATACAAATCTATTTTGGTGCCTAGTCTTGTAGAGTGAATTTATGAGCAATACAGAACACTTAAATACCAGACATTTAGCAGTGAACTTGGGGATAGCTGGCATTAAGAAATGAGCTTGAGAGCTGGGGAGACAGCCACTGAGAAAAAAGTGGTTGTCCAAAATACATCCATGCCTGAGGCACTGAGGTCCCAGGTTCAATCCCCAGCATCCTCCTAACACAGAGTTGAACTGTACACTGATTAAGAAATAAGTGAATGAATGGATAAAATGCAGTACTCGGGGCTAGGAGATGGCACAGCTCTCAGAGCACATGCTTTATCATGCATAAGACCCTGGGTTTGAAACTTTGTACCAAAAAGAAGCACACTGAATGGCTCCAGGGAAGGTTCATAGATGATAGAGCAGTGCTGTGATAGCTCTCCTCTATCTCCCTCTCTCTTGTTCTCTCTCAATCTCTCTAAATTGAAAAGAAAGAAAGAGAGAGAGATAGAAAACAGTGAGATACCACTTTACTCCTGTGAGAATGTCATACACCAGAAAAGGAAGCAAAAACAAATGCTGAAGAGGTTGTGGGGACAAAGGATCCCTCCTGCACTTATGGTGGGAATGTCAGTTGGTCCAAACCCTGTAAAGAACAGTCTGGAGAACTCTCAGAAGGCTAGAAATGGACCTATCCTATAGCCCTGTAATTCCTCTCCTGGGGATATATCCTAAGGAACCCAACACACCCATCCAAAAAGATCTGTGTACACATATGTTCTTAGCAGCACAATGTGTAACAGCCAAAACCTGGAAGCAACCCAGGTGTCCAACAACAGATGAGTGGCTGAGCAAGTTGTGGTCTAGATACACAATGGAATACTACTCAGCTATTAAAAATGGGGGATGCACCTTCTTCACCCCATCTTGGGTGTAGCTTGAAGGAATCATGTTAAGTGAAATAAATCAGAAGCAGAAGGATGGTTATGGGATGATCTCACTCATAGACAAAAGTTGAAAAACAAGATCAGAAGAGAAAACACTAAGCAGAACTTGGGCTGGGTCTGGTGTACTGCCCACAGTAAAAGACTCTGGGGTAGGTGGGGAGGGAGCATCCAGGTCCTGAAACACAATGGTAGAGGAGGACCTAGTAGGGGTTGTACTGTTATGTGGAAAACTGAGAAATGTTACACATGTGCAAACTATTGTATTTTGCTGTTGACTGTAAACCATTAATCCTACAATAAAGAGAGAGAGAGAATAGCAATGGGTTAGGGAGACTGCTCAGAAATACTGCACATATATGAGGCCTTGAGTTCACTCCCCAGTACTGCAAAGGAGAAAAATCAGTGCTTGAATGTGTGGTTCCCGGAGTGCTCCACAAACTTAGGTGAAATTGCTTTATATGCCAAGAGCTCCAAAAGCAAATTCATTGTTGATTTACAGCAATGATACCAGGGACCCCTCTACATGAATTCCAGAGAAAAACCAAGAGAGAAGGGGAAGGGAAGAGAAGAAAGGATCAAATCTGTCTTTACTAGTGTTGTACCTTCCTTCAACAGACCAATCCACACTCAACAAAACTTACAGGCCCAGGGCCAGGCAGAGCAGGCAGCCATGCTTAACATAAACTTAGCCAGGGCTCCTAATTCTTAGCCTCGGGGTTTCCGAACAAGGAACTTACACAATGACACATAATGACATACCCCGCACAGCCCTCTGAGGTCCAGCCTCACAAGCTTCATCTGGTGCTCTCCTTACACCTGGAATTGCCCAATCCTGAAGAGATAAAAAACAAAAGCCCCTTACTGCTCTGTCACTTGAAGAGAAGGTTTTCTTTCGGTCAAAGTCCTCTGCCCTCTCTCTCTTGTTTGTGGAGACCTCTATAAAAAAAATTGTTGATTTGAAAGTTTCTTGGCTCCTCTCTGAACCAGGGGAAGAGTCTAGAATCTGAGAGGCACTTGACAAGAAAGAGATCTGGTGGTCCGGGGAAGGACAGTGGTCTTCATAAAGCAAGGCCCTGGTATCCAATCCACCAGATTACGCACTGCAGACCCATCCCCAACGTGGAAAATTGATTCTTCAAATAGGTAAGAGGGCTTCGGCTCCAGGGTTGAATTTAAATGTCTTTTTTAAGCTTACTGGGTTTAAAACTAACTGTGACTGTAGAATGGGGGGGATGACATTTTGTGCATCAGGTATGACTGGTATGACTGGCCCTTCAGTTTAGTTCAATATACTATCTACAACAGTTAACAATAGATTCTTTTTGGGCATTTGGGATTCTTGACTCTCCTAGATGTGCTTTTAAATACATATATTTTTTTAAATGTATTTCTTTATTGGGTAATTAATGTTTTACATTAAACAGTAAATACAATAGTTTGTACATGCATAACATTCCCCAGTTTCCCATTTAACAATACAACCCCCACTATGTCATTTATCATCCTTCAAGGACCTGTATTCTCCCCACTCAACCACCTGTGCTTAACCCGCTGTGCTACCGCTGACTCCCCATATGCACTTATTTCTTTATTTGTTAGGACAGAAAAAAATATGGAGGAAGAAGGGGGAGAAAGAGAGAGGCAGAGAGACACTTGCAATACTGCTTCACCTCTCATGAAGCTTCTCCCATGCAGGTAGGGACTGAGGGCTTGAACCCAGGTCCAAAATGTGCACCATAACATGTAACTTCTGCTGAGACAGACAGAGAAGCAGACAGGCAGGCAGGCAGGCAGGCAGAGAGAGAGAGAGAGAGAGAGAGAGAGAGAGAGAGTAAAGGAGACCATCGCATCAAAGCTTCAATGAGGGGTGGACTAGACTTCAGCCTGGGTTGCACTCGTGGGAAGGCAGTTCACTAGCCAGGGGAGGCATTTTACAGGATACCCCTTGTGCTCTCTTAAAGAATCAGCTATTGGGGGTCTCGGGCGGTGGCACACAGGGTTAAGTGCACATAGTACACAGCGCAAGGACCCGCGCAAGGAACCCAGTTCAAGCCTCAGGCTCCCCACCTGCTGGGAGGGGGCACTTCACAGGCAGTGAAGCAGGTCTGCAGGTGTCTTTCTCTCTCCCTCTCTATCTTCCCCTCCCCTCTCAATTCCTTTCTGTCTCTATTCAACAATAGACCAATAATACTAGGAAGAAAGAAAGAAAGAGAAAGAGAGAGAGAAAGAATGAAAGAAAGAAAGAAAGAAAGAAAGGAAAGAAGGAAGAAAGGAAGAAAGAAAGAGAAATAGCCACCAGGAACAGTGGATTCATAGTGTAACCCTGGAGGCAAAAAAAAAAAGAATGGATTATTGGCAGGATACTTTGAGCACCCCCTGGACAGTTCAACTCTGTCTCCACAAATCATTTCAAGTGTCTTCTAGGCAACTGGAAGCAAATCCTTGATACCACCTCCTAAGAATGGGGAATGAAAGCCCCTATTTACCACCTAGTACCAGTGCCTGAGGCTGCATCTTGCTTATTTGGAAGATTTTTTTTTTTAATTCTCCATGGGAAACAACTGAATTCCCTCTGCAAGGTGACATGGCCATAACTGGAAGTTGAAAGAGAGAGAGAGAGAGAGAGAGAGAGAGAGAGAGAGAGAGAGAGAGAGAAATCAGTCATGTGTGGATGGCTTCCTTAATGGCAACACTAGTTTATGGCTGGATTTGTTTTGTCACCGAGAAGGAACATGGGACATGGTTTCCTGAGTGCAAGTGTTAGGATCTTGTGTCAAAATATAGACTTCCAAAAAGAATGTAATATCCAATTACTGCAGGGGTCTACCAGACCTCTGAATGGGAAAATTATCTTCCAAATCTACACCAAGTCCACTCCCACTGGGGACAAGAAAGAGGTTGAAATAGGGTAGGGTGGTGGGGCACTTGGCTGAGTGCACACATTACCAGCTGCAAGGACCCAGGTTCAAGCCCCTGGCCCCCACCTGCAAGTGTTTCTGTTTTTGTCTTTTTTTTTTTTTTTTTTTTTAACCAGAGCACTGCTCAGCTCTGGCTTATGGTGATAAGGGGGATTGAACCTGGGCCTCGGGCAAGGGAGTCTGTTTGCATAACCAATATGCTATCTCCTCCGTCCTGCAATTTTTCTGTCTTATCAAAAATATAAGAAAAACAATTCGAAGGTGGAAGGGAAATGGGACTCTTGCTCCCCTACACACACACACACACACACACACACACACACACACACACACACACACACACACACACTCTATATCCATCAATACCCTCTCTTTTCTCCAATCACTCTGTTCTTCTTCAGCCTCTCTCTAAACCCTAAGAAATCCCCACCTCCCTATAGCCTGCAACCCACCACCATTCCAAGGGATCATGGAATATCAAAACAGGGTGTGTATGTTCCCCTTAAGGAAGCTCCCCAAGGTGGGAAGGAGAACTGGAAAATGCACAAATCCCGTTTTTTCTCTCTCTCTTCTTAATTAATGAATTTATTTAGTTAGTTAGTGATGTCTTTGTTACTGAGTAGAGGCAGGAAGAAATCCAGAGGGAAGGGGGAGATAGAGAGGGAGAGAGACAGAGAGACACCTGCAGCCCTGCTTTACCACTCGTGAAGCTTTCCCCTTAAAGGTACCTGTCACGGGAGATGAGAAAGTGTTACCCAACTGTCCTGCAAACCATTACACTTCCTCCAATAAAATAAAATCAAATTTCAAAGAATAAGTTAAACGGGGTACACTGACAGGAGGAGAATTCAATGATCTTGCATCCTTGCTTCAATGCATAGATCACGGTGAGCCCTGAGATAGAATGCCCAGACATGTCTACACTGTAGTCCCCTTAGTCCTCAATGTAAATGGCCTCTCCTCAGCGACATGTGACATAGAAACCATCTACAGGGACACTTATGTATACAGCAGTTCTTTCAGAGCTACCTAGAAGCGATTCCCAGGCCCAAGTTGTTAATTTGACTCTTTAAGAAACTCAGCTAAGATAAGCCTCAGCTAAGAGCCTTCCAAATGACCACTGACAGATGCCGGGTTGAAGAAGTTATGGAATGTCTACTCCATGGAATCCTACTCCACTGTGGTTTTTGTTGTTGTTTGTTTTTGTTTGTTTGTCAGTAAAGGTGATATAATGTCCTTTGAGATAGAGTAGACAGAACTGGAGTTGATTATGTGAAGTGAAGGGAGTAAAGAGATGAATGACCACTGCTGGATGGTGTCACTCATGTGGAGAATCTGGAGAACAGGGCACTAAAGAAAGGCAAAAGAAAAAGCCAATGGTCTGGGAAGTGGCACAGTAGATAAAGGGCTGGACTTTCAAGCATGGGGTCCTGAGTTCAATCCCTGGCAGCACATGTACCAGAGTGATATCTGGTCCTTTCTCTCTCCTCCAATCCCTTTCATTAATAAATAAATAATATTTAAAAAAAAGAAAAGAAAAAGCCAGAAATAAACAGTCTCTAGGACTTCGTGAGAACTCTGGTGACTGCCAGTGGGACAGTGAGGGCATCGATGTTTGGTGGTAGGTGTGGTGTGAAACTATAGCCCTGTAACCCTACAGTCTTGTGATCTATTATTAAGAAGAAAACATTTTAATTAAAAAGGAAAGTAAAGGAACTCAGCTAAAATCAAACTCTGTTTTCAGTGAACAGTTATAGGAGAGAAACAAGAGGACTCAGAAGCATCTTCTGAGCCATTCTGGAAGCATCAAAGAGCCCCAGAGCCTTGGAACCAGCACACTTTGTTACCCTGGGACCACTGGCATTTTGGAGACCAGATATGGCAACTGGTGAGTATTGCTGAGTCTCAGTCCTCCCTCTTTGGTTACCAGCAGTCTCTGAGGCTATTAAAGACTCATTTGTTCTAGTGAGGAATGGGGTCCTCTATCAGAAGAAGCAGATAAAGGTGTCCTTGGGGTGGAAGGAGGGAGACAGACCCAGCAGCAGTGGGGTACACATGGAACTGTCTCTTGGTGGACCCGCTGAGAGAGTGCAAAACTGACAAAGAGGCTATGATTGTGCTGAGACCTGAGTCCAGACAAGAGAAGTTAACTTCTGAGAGAGTGCAAGGGATAACTGCTTCCTCTTGGTGTCTGTGTGAAGAAGAAGGAAAAAAAAAAAAAAAAAAAAGGCCTAGCAGAAATGCCTGAGGTGAAGTGGTCTCATAGAGGAGTAAGCATATATCTTTTTCTCTTTCTTTTCTTTTCCTTTCCTTTCCTTTCCTTTCTTCTCTTTTCCTTTTCTTTTCTTTCCTTTTTTCTCTTTTTGTTGTAAATGACATCCAATTAAAATTACTTACTTATCAAGGCAAAATATAAGAAGTTGAAGCACGGCATTTATTCTTTTGCAAAAAGTCTTGTCACCAACAGTGGCCTTCAGGCAGCAGCAGCACACCCTTCCCTCAGCCTTCTCCCGTCTTTTATACCTGACGCAGAACTGTCTCCACCACCCCTGGGCTGGGCTTCAGAGCTCACAGTCTCCCCGTTGCCTAAATGAGGGAAGGAGAAAGAGAGTCTGAGGGTCTCTGCTGGAGGACTAGCAAGCACTGCAAGGAGCTGACCTAGAGAATCCAGCACTGCTGGCCACAGGGGTCACAGATAACAATTCATAAACAGAATTTTTGTACTAAACAGTTGTTCTATTCATGTTCTTTTGAAGAGAAGACCTAACCATCTCTCACATTTTCTTTTCTCTTTTCCTTTCCTTTCTTTCTTTCTTTCTCTTTCTTTCTTTCTTTCTTTCTTTCTTTCTCCCTTCCTTCCTTTTATTCTTTCTTTTATACCTGCAGAACTGTTTCACAGTTTGTGAATCATCCCCCCTGCATGTAGGGGTCTGGGGGCTCAAACCGTGATCTTCTGGATTCGTGAGGGTGGGCACAAAATAAGGATAAGCTATCTGCATCCCTGAATCCCTAAAACTGTCTTAAGTACCAACCTTTGTCAGAAGATAACCAACCACATAAAACAGTCCAGCTGATCTGGGTGAGAGCCTGAGGAGCTAGGATGATAAGCATCTCAGGCTGGATCCCAAATCAAGGAAAAGGCAGGTCTCTTTTGTCAGCTTAATTACAGAAAAAAACCACAGCCACCAAATTGGGACAGTCTGCTTCTCCAGCTAGCAGATACACCCACATACTGATGGACACATGCTGGTTAGAGGTCCCCTAAAATGTGAGGACAGGACAAAATTGGCTTTGCTATTCAAATGGCCAAAGTGAAGCTCAGATGAGATGCTCAGACTACTATCATTGAACACACACAGTTGAGAAAGTTAAGGTTTGAGATTAAGCAAGACGAATGAGGAACCTACCTTACTGATTTTAAAACTTCCCGGGGGTGGGGAGGATGGAGGGCTGGAGTGGTGGCATACCGGGTTAAGTGCACACAGTAAAACAGAGAAAGAAAGGGGGAAGAAAAAGAAAAAATGGCTGCTGGGGGGAATGGATTCATAGTGACAGTACCATAGTGGTAATTCTAGTGGCAGTAAATAAAAAGATAAATTAAATGAAATAAACAAATACTTCTGAAGGAGGAAATGAGTGAGTCATGAATAGACAAGCAGTCACCTGGTTGAATGCACATGCTACCATGCACATGCTACCATGCTCAAGGACCTAGGTTCAAAGCCCCAGTTCCCACCCACCTGTAGAAGGGAAGCTTCACAAGGGAAGCAGGTCTACAGGTGTGTCTCTGTCTCTGATTCCATCTCTCTTCCCTTCTCAGTTTCTCAGTCCTATTAGTAAGTAAGTAAATATTAATAGAAATATAGAGAAGTTCATGGAAGGGATGGGCAGAGAGCTAACACAGAGGTAGCACACCGGATTTGCTTAGCTGGGGAGTCGGAACGAACCTTCATCATTTATAATCCTGACTACTCACTTATACTCAGGTAGTTAAAACCAAAGAATGATGGCAAATGCTGTAGAGAAAAACCCCTTCACCGAATTCAAGCAGAAACCGGACACTTGCCACAATGTAAGGGCATAGGCAGAGCTCTCCTCAAAAAATTACCAGGCTCCGGGGATGGCTCCTGAGGCATTTATAACAGTATAACAATACGGCCATTTGATTAATGTTTTGAGGGGGAGAAGGGTGCATCCGAGTTTTACACCTGCCTGGTTCCATCACTCTTCCATCCCTCCCCTGACCTTTTAATTTGATGTAAGGACATATAGTGGGAGAGAGAGAGATGGGAGAGAGATGAGAAAGGCTCAAGACACCAGAGGGTGGCACCCCCTCGTGGTGCCAGGGACTCGAACCCAGGTTCCTGAGCATGGTAAATCATGTGTTCTATAGCAAGAGCCATCTCCCAACTCCAAAACTGTCTTGTTTGTTGTTGTTGTTGTTGTTGTACCAGGGTTATCAGCACCAGGGCTTAGTGCCTGCCTGACTCCACCGCTCTCAATAGTTATTTTTTTTAATAGAGGGAGAAAGACAGAGAAACATGGAGACAGAGAGACAGAGAGAAGAAGACGCATCTACCGCATCACCCCTCCTCTCATAAAGCTTTTTCATTGCAGGTGGAGGCTGGGAGGTCTCTCTATGTTTGGGTGGGTTTCTTTTGTTGTTGTTTATTTGTTTGTTTGTTTTTTACCAGAGCACTACTCAGCTCTGGCTTATGGTGGTGTGGGGGATTGAACCTGAGGACTCTGGAGCCTTCGCCATGAGAGTGTCTTTGCATAACCATTATGCTCTCTACCCCTGCCCAGGGTCTCTCTCTCTCTCTCTCTCTCTCTCTTTCTCTCTCAAGTGAGCTACTACCCAGCCCCAAGATGTAGATAGATCCTTAATATCTGCTAGACAGCCTATTCCATGGCAAACAAAAGTCACACTGTTACCTAGGGAACTAGTCATCACAGAGGTTCAAGGCTGGTCCAGGGCTGGTCCCACTGCAGCAAAGGGAAGTCAGCTGGCTAGATGAACAAGTTGTCCCAACCGTTGGGATTTCAAAAGAATGCAGAAGGGTCTCCTTATAGCCTAAAGCCATTCAATCCAGCCTTCTAACTGATTTGCAAAAAAAAAAAAAAAAAAATAGCCTGAGGTCCAGAGAAAAGAAATTTGAAGCTAAAGGGAAAAATAACTTTGACCAAAAAAAAAAAAAAATGGTGAGGGCCAACTGTTTACCTTGTAGTTTCCAGATCCTTTTATGGAAAAGACTCATAACTTGACTCATTTGGGCTCTAGAAACAAATGATCCTATGGGGGACAACTATGTCATTAAAAACATCTTCTACGATGGCATGGAAAGGTTTATTTTTAAAATGTGGAGCCTGAGCTGAATTTAGTTCAGAAAAACCCTTGGACCATTCATGGGGGTGGGGGGTGGGGGCATTTCCTTTTACCACAGGCCCTTTTGGGATTTGACAGACAGACAGGTTTTATTCAAATGCCACCCTCACGAGGACATCATTCTGCATTGGTTTTGATCAGCATGTTTTCCAATTAGAGCAGAATCTTTCTGTGACAAAGGGCAACAACACAAACAGGAAGCAAAATACCACCACCGGAAGGGAGTTGTTGCTGCTGTTGTTGTTGTTTTCTCCGTGAGGCTTCACTACGCTACGGTATGCCACCTCCTTGAGGGGGGTGGGCAGTGGCGTACCTGGTTAAGCACACGTAGTACTAAACACAAGCACCGGGTGTTTGAGTCCCTGGCTCCCCACCTATGGGGCGTGGGGGGTGGTGGGGGGGGACACACTTCCTGAGCTGTGAAGCAGGTCTGCAGGTGCCTTTCTGTCTCTCCCTCTCTATCTCCCCTTCTTTGCTCAATTTCGCTCTGTCCTAACCAATAGAATGGCTGCCAGGAGCAGTGGATTCATAGTGCTGGCACGGAGCCCCAGTAATAACCCTGGACATGAAAGAGAGAGAGGGAGAGAGAGAGAGAGAGAGAGGGAAAGGAGAGAGAGAGAGAGGGAAAGGAGAGAGAGAGAGAGGGAAAGGAGAGAGAGAGAGAGAGAGGGAAAGGAAAGAGAGGGAAAGGAGAGAGAGAGAGAAAGGAGAGAGAGAGAGAGAGAAGCTATAACACCTCAGCCCCCTCCAGGACAGTGGGGACCAGGCTTGAACCTGAGCCAAGCACAGGCCAGACCAGATGAGCTATCTTGATGGTTCTATTGAAGAGGATGCTACCCATTTGGGGAAGGGGCGGTGTCTCTTTTTAGGGACACAATGATTACACCACACACTTTTCTGGCTAGATTACAAAGGAAATCTATAAACCATCCCGTTTCTCAACACTTCCATTGTGTTCACCACCACAATTTAAAGGATCAGAAAAACTAATAGGGGCTCAGTGGTGGACTACCTGGTTAAGTTCACACATCATAGCATGCGAGGACCTGGGTTCAAGCCCCAGTTTCCCACTTGCAGGGGGGAAAAGTTTCACAAGCAGTGAAGCAGGTCTGCCGGTGTCTCTCTGTCTCTCTCCATTCCTATCTCCCTCTTCCCTCTAAATTTTTCTCTGTCCTATTGAATAAAACAAACTTAAAAAAAAATAAAATGAAGGGCTGTGTGGTAGTGCACCTGGTTGAGCGCACATGTTACAGTGCACAAGGACCCAGGTTCGAGCCCCCAGTCCCCACCTGCAGGGGGAAAGCTTCACAAGTGATGAAGCAGGGCTGCAGGTGTCTCTCTGTCTCTCTCCCTCTCTATCTCCCCCTACCATCTTGATTTCTGGCTGTCTCTAGCCAAGAAAGGAAAAATAAATAAATAAAATGAATTAATTTTAAAAAATAGCAGACTGAAATTCTTATATCCAAGGAGTAAAATTGAAAGATATTTACCTACTTCCTTGACCAGAGATTCTCCACCTCACACTGTTAAACTGAATATCCATGTCATTGGGAAAACATAATTTATCCGTTGAAGATAAAAATAACTGGGCTCACTGAGATAGCTCACTCCGACAGCAGACTTGGTTCACCCTATGTACAGCCCAGGTTCAAACCTGGCCCTCACCACACTGGAGGAAGTTTTGGTGCTGTAATGTCACTCCCTCCTTCTCTCTGTCTTTCTATCTGAAAAAGTCATTTTAGAACAGGGAAGCCCCAGAGGTAACCAACAAAATAAATAATAATAAAAATAAATATTTTGAACAAAAGGAAGAAAGAAAAGCAAAAAAGAACTAGAAGACCTCTGAAATTAGATGAAGATTATACAAACCTACGTTGCTCCAAGGAGAGATTTTGCATGACTGTAAGGAAATGACAAAAAGTTTAAAGACAATTTTCATATGGTATCTGACTCTTATCATTATAATCACTTCCTTCAGTGAAAAATCAGCAAATACATAAATTCTCTAGGTCCTGGAAACTCTGCTACTTACTACCCAAGTTCAAGTCCAGCTCCCATCACACAGACAGAGAGTGAGACAGAAACTTACAGAGAGAGAGAGAGAGAGGGGGGGGGGGGAGAGAGAGAAAGAGCCATCATGGCAGCTAGCGGCCCTCCAACGCATTGGAAGGAACTTTCGGTGCCGCGGTCCCTTTCTCTTTCCCTGTGTTTTTGCCTCTCTGAAAATATCATCCCAGAGTGGTAAAGCCTTGGTGATAATAAAAGGAAAGAGAGAAAGAGGGAGGGAGAGAGAGAAAGAGAGATCCAGGAGATGGCACAGTGGATAAAGCATTGGATTCTCAAGCATGAGGTCCTCAGTTCAATCTCTGGCAGCACATGTACCAGAGTGATGTCTGGTTCTCTCTTTCTCTCTCTCTCCCTCTCTCTCTCTCTCCCTCTCTCCCTCTCTCTCCCTCTCTCTCTCTCTCTCCCCCTCCCCCCCTCTCTCCCTCCCCCTCTCTGTCCCCTATCTTTCTCATTAATAAATAAATAAAATTTAAAATAAAAGATACTGAGAGAGAGAGAAAGTGAAAGAAAGAAAGAAAGAAAGAAAGAAAGAAAGAAAGAAAGAGAGAGAGAAAGCTCTCTAAAGCCTAAATGGAAAGACCCTTATCTGGTAAGTACTGACCCATTATTGTGCTGCAAAACTCCAGGGAGTTGATTTTTGGATTCCTGTTTTTCATTTGTCAAAGGTGTTTGAGCACGACTGGGGAAGCGATGCCAGGTCAGGGGAGTCACAACACTGTAGACCAGGACGAGAAGCAGATGGCGGTGGCTCAGGATGACAAGCCAAGAGAGACAACAAGCACAGGGGGTCGGCAAGATGAAGCTGACGCTGGCCGCTCTGGCATTCCTTCTTCTCTTAACCTTTGCTCCACTCACCCAAGAGGTCTGTCTACCAAAGCCTCCACCCACTTTGGATCCGAAAGACCACACCTGGCAGCAGGTGACTGAACTTTACCCAGGAAATCCCCACAACGGGACGGAAATTCTGATGTACAACGATTTGAACGACACTTTGACCTCCATCTTGTGGCAACAACCTGTCTTTCACCTCTTCTTTGGGACAGTGTTCTCAGGCTACCTTTACTACAAGGGACCGGCCATGGGGCCAAACTTTCACGAAGTTCTCCCTTCCAACATCACAGGACGGCGAGTCATCAACCTCCATCAGAATGAATTCTGCATAGCCATTGAGATGGATGACACCAAGTTAAGAAAGGTCATGTCAGGCTCCAATTCTCTCCACCTCACGGCAGCCTGTGTACCCTGCAGTAGCATCGCCTGCCCCCGGGATTTTAAACCTTGCTTCTGTGGCTGGAACAAAACAGAAGGCGGGGCTCAGGTCGGAGTCACTTGGTGGCCGCCCATTCCTAAATCCATGTCTCACTCCCTCAGGCCGGGCAAGTTATGGGAAGCGTTGTGGACCACGCAGACAACTGCCTATTTGGGAGTTTCATCTACCAACCTTAACATAGGTTGGAGCACCCGACACTTTTGGATTAACACCGTCTATCCAAATTGCACGAAGGCTATTAGCATTTTATGGCAAGAGCATGAATGGTGGTTAGCCCAGCAATGGCCCCATTCTCCAAGGAAGAAAAGAGATTTATTTAATATAGGTGCCGGGCTTGGTATTTTAAGCCAAGGGCAATTCCTCGCAAATGAGGAGAGGCATGGTCGTGAGAAAGGATTGTTGTCAAAAATACAACACCTGGAAGGGCTACTTTTTCAAGAAGAAAGTAAGGGATGGGAGGCCGCCTGGAAGGACAATCAGGCAATGATAAAATGGATAGACAGGACCAGGCAGATGATGACTGTGTACACCAAGACAGAGGCCTGGGAGAAAGCCTGTGTGATCACGCAACAGGGATTACTCTCCATGCTCATCCAGATGGAAGCAGAGGTGGCGGAGAAAAGGTGGCCCAGCATTCTCACCGCGGAAGCGCAGAAGAGCCGCATCTGGGAGACCCACGGAAACCCCGGACTGTGGAAAGTCTTTGATGGGAAGTGTAATAATTATCGCTGTACCCTGAAGGCGTTAGCCCCTAGGCTGGATCCCAATCTGCAGTTCCCCGTTGTGCAGTTGGTGGGGATTGGAGAGATTCACAATGACACTCGGGTCCTGCCCATCGGCAGCCGCTGGGCTATGTTAACAGGTAACGCTACCTGGCAGCCCATCTCTTTACTAAACTGTGAAAAAAGAAAAGGGATCTGGCTATGTCCACAAGCCAGTTGGGATTCTGAATTAACACAGACGTGGCCGATATCCACGACCCCTTCGAAGAGTAACATATGGTACATGGGCAAAGGGAGATTTTGCTGGGAAGGACAGAAGGAAACTCGGGTGGAACTCCAAAATTTATTTTGTGAGGCCACTGTCTACTCTTTGAAGGAAACACGGATATGGTGCAATACAGGCATCGTAGGCTCCATAAGCCTCCCTGACATCAACAAAACCTACGTAAACACAGACATTGACGACTCTGTGTACTGGAGCATCACGTTGGACCCTCCTTCTCACATAGACAACATGGAGAACAACTGGCCAGAAGAAAAGTTAAAATTAGCCGATGAGCAACTGAAAGAGATCCTCGCTCGAAACAGTGAAGTCTATCACAAGGTACAGATAGAAACTGAGAAAGGTGGTGAACGTATCATCAAACTGGTGCGGGAATACGAGAAAGTGTGTGCCGGGTTTTTTGGCTGGTTAGGCTGTTTGTTTGGAACTTTACCTTTTGCTGACAGTATTGGAAAGTATGTGTCAGTGATCGTTGTTACCCTGATTCTGTATTTCCTTCTGTCAAGATGTACTGCGCTTTGTGCTAAGTGTAATCGACAAAAACATACGTAATGCCTTGATGCAATCAAGGAAGGATTGTAAGGTGTTGTGTGGCATTGAGAGAGTCAACCTGGTCATACAAGTCACGAAGAGACTAGAGGAGGCAGGTCAGAGTGTCTGGTAGTTCTTTACTGAGAATTAAGGTCCCGGAGGCAGAAACTGGTCCTCACAGAGATCATATTGCTGATTATGATGAAGAAGAATGAGTGCAGCAAAAGTCAGGTATACTAAGGAATCGGTTCAGAAACTGATCCCTGTAAAAGGATCTTCAACTAGGTAATTACTCGATGATAATCAGATAAATTACAATAGGAATATCAGCCCAGAATCCAAAGCTGGTCCTAAGGAAGAGGCCACAGTTAGAACAGCCCAGCAGTTCTTTGTGAGAACAGTACGGAGATCTTCAAGGTGGGGGTGGCGGTGGAGCCTATTTCCCTATAATGACCAGACCCCAGTTCTCAAAAGAATGGATGAAATGGAATGGGTTAGGACAAGGAAATGAAAATGGCCTTGCTTGCTTATCTCAATGCACACATTACACTGAGCCACCGGAAGCACAAGTCATCTCTATGTTGAAGTATTCGTTGGATGTTAAGTACAACCTCCTGTCGGGTACACGGGATGTATCAACTTATCTACCTCAGAACTTCAGTGTGAGACAGTTCTCTCAGAACTGTCTGAAATCCTTACTAAGTCTTTAGTAAATGCACCTAAACACCAATGTGTGTCTGTCTTCAGTTTACATAGAAAGGAAGGAGACTTGCCCAGGACACTGTCCCCCCAAACTGAATCTGACTAGAAGCCAAATGTTGACAGAAAGCTACAAAGACCTGAAATATCAGGGGCCAAGTGGTGGCACCTTGATTTGAGCACACCTTACCAGGTGCAAGGACCCAGTTCCAGCCCCCGGTCCCCTTTGGCAGCGGGGAAGCTTCACAGGCTGTAAAGCAATGGTGCAGGTGTCTCTTTATCTGCCCCTTCCAACTCACTTTATCTGTCTCTATCCAATACATAGCTAAATAAAAGAAAAAGATTTGAAATATCATTGCCACATCCCTGTATGGTGAATGAGACAAGAAGGAGAATCATCCAAGGACCTGGGAGACTCCCTCCGTATCTCTGGACTGATCCCAAGAGTTGCCTTGATTTTCACTCTGTCTTGATCCTGTTTAAGATTCATCCATTTTTAAGGATCCTGGTTCGAGCCCCCAGGTCCACACCTGCAAGGGAGTCGCCTCACAGGCAATGAAGCAGGTCTGCAGGTGTCTATCTTTCTTTCCCCCTCTCTTGTCTTCCCCTCCTCTCTCCATTTCTCTCTGTCCTATCCAACAACGACATCAATAACAACAATAATAACTACAACAATAAAACAATAAGGGCAACAAAATGGAAATAAATAAATATTTTTAAATTCATCTATTTTTCTGATGGGAGTAATATCTAAAATATCTAAAAAAAAAAAAAAAGCATTTCTTGGGGATGGGTGGCAACAGACGTGGCTGAGCTCACATGTTACAGTGTGCAAGGACCCGGGTCTCCACCTCCAGGGGGAAAGTTTCACGAGCGGTGAAGCAGGGCTGCAGCTCTCTCTCTCTCTCTCTCTTTCTTTCTCTCTCTCTCTTTCTCTCTCTCTCTATCTCCTCCTTCCTCTTGATTTCTGGCTGTCTCTATCCAATACATAAATAAAGATAATAAAAAAATTAAAAGCATTTCTTGCGGGGGCAGGCTGTGGAGCACCTGGTTAAGTGCACACACTACAGTGCGCAAGAACCTGGGTTCAAGCCCCTGATCCCCACCTGCAGGGCAAAAGCTTCACAAGCAGTGAAACAGGGCTACAGGTGTTCCTCTGTCTCTCTCCCTGTCTATCTCCTTCCTCTTCTCGTGATTTCTCTCTGTCTCTATCCAATAAGAAATAAAAAATTTAAAAAGAGTGTATACATTTAGGAAGTGGAATACAGAAGCACACGTCTGCACTTTTCTCAGATAATCAAACAACGAGCGTTTATAAAATTAAGAGGTATTCCCCCCGACCCCCAAGCATGTTCTTTTCAGAGTCTTCTCTATGCAAACTGGCTAAGTTATAAAGGGCCCCATAGGGGGCTTCAGTTTTTATACACATTTTACACATTCCAGAGTGGTTCCTATTCCCTCTGTTTAGTTTGATGAAAGAGAAGTTCCTTAAAAAAAAAAAAAAATGAGGGCTTGTCTGCTGATCATGTTTGTTAGAATGAACCTAAGTAAAGCTTCTGTAAGAAGGGGTGTGTGTGTGTGTGTGTGTGTGTGTGTGTGTGTGTGTGTGTGTGTGTGTGTGCGCGCGCGCGCGTATGTACAGCTTAGCTCCAGCCTTTCAACTAAATCATCATGGCCGATTTCATCTTCAACTGGATGATGCACTAAGTGTCCCTATTACCCTCTTTCCAGCTTGAAATTTCTGCCTCCCCTAAGGTCTACTCTGGAGTGAATTTCCTGAGGACAGAGGTTTTTATTTTTTTCTCCCAAGTCAGCTGACATTCCTTGCAAGGTTAGAGCTGAGCATACAGGTGTGTAGGTTGTGCAAGGCACTCAAAGCGGGCAAATGACTACTTCCATAGCAGTCATCAGTCAGCTGGGGAGAGGAATGCTTAGGTTCAGCTGTGGAAACATGCCATCCTGAGGGAGGGTGGAAACATGTCGGGGGTGGGGGGGTGGGAGTGGGGTGGGTGATGGTGTACCTGGTTAAACGCACATAGTACTGAGCACGAGGACCTGTTCAAGGATCAGGCTTCAAACCTTTGCCTCCCCACCTGCAAGGGGGTCGCTTCACAAGCGGTGAAGCAGATCTGCAGGTGTCTATCTTTCTCCCACTCTGTCTCCCCTCCCCTCTCAATGTCTCTCTGTTCCTATCCAACAACAATAAAGGAAAATATGGCTGCAGGGAGCAGTGGATTTGTAGTGCAGGCACCAAGCCCCAGTGATAACCCTGGAAGCAAAAAAAAAAAAAAAAAAAAAAAAATGAAAAATGTCCAAGGGAGAAGAATCGAAGAAATTGAGGAACAAAGTTGCCTCCAAAGTAGCAGCAATACAATTTCAGCGTCAGTCCCCTCAGGAATTTCAAAACACAATTCATCTAAAATAATTGTAGAGATCTAGTTGAATTGATTCAATAATTCAGGAGCCAAGCCTCATGCCATCTAGTAAGTAGAAAGACTCTGCAAGTTGTAGGAAGTGGATTTTTTTTTTTTTAATATATATGCAGTCAGAAAGAAGGCGGTACTTGGTTACTATGGACAGAAGAGAAGATTGTTGCAGGCCCAATTATCTTCCCTCAGGGTTGAAGGCTGAATAGGGAGGGTGCTGAGGGTGACCTCACAGGGAAATTCCAATTTAGTTGGTTTAGAAGCCCACTTTTGGAAGAACCTGATACTGTAGCTAGCTTAGGTCTTCTCCTAGAGAAGGCATAAGGTATTTCATAAAGTTTTGTTTGTTTGGAGGAAAATTCTGGGAAGATGTAACAGAGAAAGAAAAGAAGGAGAGGGGGGGAGAGGGGGGAAAGAAGGAAGGAAGAATTGTAGGCTCAATTGGCCAGTCAAAATGGGTGAATTTTATGATCTGTGAAACACATCTTTTTAGGGAAAGAAATTGAGCCTGCCATCTGAGAAAGAGACTAAGGATAGAACAGTGGGGGGTGGGGCGGGGGCGCAGCGGGTTAAGCGCACATGGCGTGAAGCGCAAGGATCGGCCTAAGGATCCCGGTTCGAGCCCCCGGCTCCCCACCTGCAGGGGAGTCGCTTCCCAGGTGATGAAACAGGTCTGCAGGTGTCTGTCTTTCTCTCCTCCCTCTCTGTCTTCCCCTCCTCTCTCCATTTCTCTCTGTCTTATCCAACAACGATGACATCAACAACAATAATAACTACAACAATAAAACAAGGGCAACAAAAGGAAATAAATAGATTAATGAAAAAGAATAGAACATTGAAGCATAGTAGTCCTCTTAACTGCCACAGCCTCGTCTCTTTAGATGTTGTAATGACAGCTTGCATCTACAAGGGAAAAAAAATCAAGAAAGGAACCATCCCTGAGGTGTTTTAGAGATGCATCTTCCACTACCCATTTACAGCTTAGAATCTACCCGGCTCATCACCAAGAAGACTAGACATGACGAACAACATGGAAACTGTGTCTGAATGTCAGCATCATGGTCAAAATTCATCACAACCAGACTGGGTTTCCAGAAGGTATGACCACTTCCTTTTCCTTTCCTTTTTTTCTTTTTTTTTTTTAAATATTTTTACAGGGCTGGGTGGTGGCGCACCTGGTTGAGCGCATGTGTTACAATGTGCAAGGACCTGGGTCCAAGCCCTCAGTCCCCATCTGCAGGGGGAAAGCCTCACAAGTGGTGAAGCAGTATTGCAGGTGTCTCTCTGTCTATCTTCCTATGGTCCCCATTCCCTCTCGATTTCTGGCTGTTTCTAACCAATAAGTAAAGATAATAAAATAAAATGAGTTAAAGTATTTATACTATTATTGGATAGAGACAGAGAAAAACTGTGAGAAAGTGGGAAGGAGAGAGAGAGACACCTGCAGCCCTGCTTTGCCACTTGTGAAACTTTTCCCCTGCAGGTGGGGACCAGGGGCTTGAACCTGGGTCCTCACACACTATAATGTGAGCGCTTAACAAGGTGTGCCACAGCTTGTCCCCCAGATATGAATATTTCCTACATTTTTCTTGGTGAAAAGATTTAAAGGTCTCTAAAAAGACACACACAAATATGAACATTTTTAGCATATACTAATGCAAAGGAAAGAAGCCTGTGCGTCTGAATTCAACAAAATCAAATATCATCTAGGTTGGACACTGCTTGTGTTGGACATTTACTTAAATGGAGAGCACAGTGGGGAGTCTCTCTCCTCTTCTCTTCAGAAAAGACAGGAGGTCTGACAGACTAACAGGACTATGACTGACTATGTCCTTTCTTCCTTCCTTCCTTTTGACAGGATAGAAATTGAGAGAGAATAGAGAGGGCGAGAGAAGGAGAGAGAAAGAGAGACAACTGCAGACCTGCTTTACTGCCTGTGAAGCAGCCTCCACGCAGGTGGTGAACAGAGGTTTGAACCTGGATCCTGGAGCATTGCGGCGTGTATGCACTTCACCAAGTGTGCCAGTGCCCTATTTTCTTTCTCTCTCTCTTTCTTTCTTTCTTTTTTTCTTCCTTCATTTCTTTCTTTCTCTCTCTCTCTCTTTCTCTCTCTGTACTATCAATACTACAAAGTGTACATGTTTCTAGCAGTGAAAATAAAAGAATTAACTATGCCAATATTTGATTTGATACTTATTTTTACCAAGTTTTTCTGACTTGTGTAATGCCACAGGAACTAGGGTGAGCTCATCTTAGCTGGACTGTAAGACTGCAAGGGAATGACTCACTTAAAAAACTCAGATATCCTTACACCTTCTGCTCCCCATGAAGAGTTCTGGTCCATACTCCCGGAGAGATAAAGAATAGGGAATAGAGAATAGAGAGGAGGGGAATAAAGAATAGGGAATAAAGAATAGAGGGGAGGGGATGCGGAACTTTGGTGGTGGGAACTGTGTGGAATTATACCCCTGTTATCTTACAATCTTGCTAATCATTATTAAATTACTAGTAAAAAATTAAAAAGGAAAACACTTTACTAAACTGGTGGGGGTAGAGAGCATAATGGTTCTGTAAAGCGACTTTCACACCCGAGGCTCCAAAGTCCCAGGATCAATCCTTACCACCCTGCACTACCATCAGCCATAACTGATGAGTGCCCTGGTTAAAAACAAACAAATAAACAAACAGATATAAGTTGTTGACTTATCATGAACCTAAAGGCTGGAGTAGTGCAGATGAAGAGTTTGGGGGGGGGGGCTCCATTTTGTAGATAGCTAATAGGCATATTTTAGTTATATTCCAAAGGACCTGTGCTACTGCAGCCTTTAAGTTAATGATTAGTCAACAACTCGTTTGGCTTTATATGTTAACTCTCTTTTCAGCCACAAGGTTCCAGATGCTAGCATGATGCCAACCAGACTTCCCTGGACAGACAATCCCACCAGTGTGTCCTGGAGCCCCACTTCCCCAGAGCCCTGCCTCATTAAGGAAAGAGAGAGGCAGGCTGGGAGTATGGATCCACCTGTCAATGCCCATGTTCAGCTGGTAAGCAATTACAGAAGCCAGACCTTCTACCTTCTGCATCCCACAATGGCCTTGGGTCCATACTCCCAGAGGGATAAACAATAGGAAAGCTATCAGGGGAGGGGATGGGATACAGAGTTCTGGTGGTGGAAACTGTGTGGAGTTGTACCGCTCTTATCCTATAGTTTTTTCAGTGTTTCCTTTTTATAATAAATAAATAAATAAATAAATAACTCAGGAGGTAAGTTAAAGGCAGCATAGAAAGCATATAAAATTGAGGTTGTTTTTTTTTTCTTTAAAGGGAAAAATATTTCACATAAACTAATTGTGTGTTTGTGTGTATATGTGTGTGTGTGTATGTGTGTGTCTGTATGTGTGTGTGTGTATGTGTGTGTCCGTATGTGTGTGTGTTTGTGTGTATGTCTGTGTCTGTATGTGTGTGTGTGTGTATATGTATACATGGCACAGGCTCCCTCCCTTCATATGTATGATTTTTACCACTCTTGGGCTGACTTATTTCATTTTTTAAATTTCAGGTGAGGAGAGAGAGAGAGAGAGAGAGAGGGAGAGAAGAAGAAGAAGGAGGAGGAGGAGCAAGAGGAGAGACACTGGAGGAAGGCTCCACATCCCAGAAAGAAGAAGGAGGAGGAGGAGGAGGACTAGGAGGAGTAGAGACACTGGAGGAAGGCTCCTCATCCCTGCAGCTAGAGGAACCTCAGCACTCCCATGTCCTGCTGGTATTCCAACCTGGGACCTTGCCCCTGGGAAGAAGCACAGTTTACTAGGTGGGCTATCTCTCTCCCAGTTGTTTGCAGGGACAGACTTTGTCCTTGAAGTAGTATTTGTCTGGCTATAAAGATTATTTGGTTTAGGGGCCAGAATTGAACCCAGGACCTCAGGCATGAGAACTGTGAGCTCTGACACTCAGTTACATCCATGGTTGAAAAAGTCTGTTTTAAATGATAGATTTCTGCTTTTTTTTTTTAATTGTATTACCCTTTATTGACTTGATAGAGACAGTCAGAAATTGAGCGGGAAGTGAGAGGTCGAGGGAAGAGAGACAGAGAAAGAGGCCAGGCTGTGGTTCACCTGGTTAAGTGCTCACATCATAGTGCCCAAGGACCCCAGGGTTCGAGTCCCTGGTCCCCACCTGCAGGGGGAGAAGCTTCATGAGCAGTGAAAACAGGGCTGCAGGTATCTCTCTGTCTCTCTCCCTCTCTATGTCCCCCACACCTCTCAATTTTTCTGTCCCTATCCAATAAATAAATAAATAAATAAATAAATAAATAAATAAATAAATAAAATACTAAAGACAGACAGAGTTGGAGAGAGATAGACCCTAGGCCCTGATCGCCACTTGCAAAGCTTTCCCCCCTGCAAGGGGGTTCGAACCCCAGTCCTTGTGCACTGTATCATGTACACTCAACCAGGTGCACCACCACCTGACACAACCCTCTTCTTTTTTTTAAAGCAGTAGTTCTGAAATAGTACTGCCTAGACAACTGGATCCCAGCCTCCAGAATTTCCAGTTCAGTGAGTCTAGAGTGAGGCTACAAGTTTGTACTTTCTATCCTGTGGTGAGGTGACTTCTGCTGGTCTGGGGACTGCACTTTGAAACCCACTGAGAGGCGCCAACATCCTAGGTTCCAGGATCAGACCTTATCAGAACATTCTATGATTCCTCAGTGCTCACAGCCTCCCGACATGAATTCTATTTCTCTTTCTCCCGTTTTAAACCTTAAAACTGAGACAGGCTCTTGGCAGCTGGAGGAGGCGCAGATAAACATCCAAGAGGCCTGACCACTGGGATACTGCCCCAGGAGACTGATTAGACAGTGGGAACCTAAGGAAAAATACAAGAGAGGAAAGGATGAGGGAGGGGGAGGGGAAGAGAGAAGGGGGGAGTAAAAGGGAGGGGGAGGAGAGGGGAGGGGAGGGAAGAGGAGGGGAGGGGCTAGAGGGAAGGGGAGGGGAGGGGTGGGGCGGAAGAGGCAAGGCAAGACAGGAGGAAGAATGACAGAGGAATCCCAGGCTTCTTACTACTAAGAAGAGCCTTGGGAGGAGGAGGTCTGTCTTTTTCGAAATAGTCCTGGGGCTTAACCCAAAGGTGTGAGAACTCCCTCAAGGCCAGAGTCCATGATTCAGGGCTTTTAATGTCCTTCAGCCTTCTCTACCTTCAATGGCTGGAAAAGAGGGACCATGGGACTGGGCTCCCCAGTTCCTCCCGCCAATTTAGGCCAAAGGAGAAGTGAGATGTTTAAACAGTCCAAAATAGAAGGCCCTTTCTCTGTTTTTCTCTTATCTGCCCCCAGGGATAATATTCATTCCAGAAAAATTATTTTATTTGGCAGATTAATGTCTTCATATGGCCTCGGATTCACTTTTCAGTGAGCCCTTTAATAAACGGAGCTGTGTTTGCCAGCCAGTGTATTTCAGCCCTGCAATGTCTCTCCTTGTTTGCCTTGAGTTTAGGGTTTTTTTTTTCCCCTTCCTCTAGCCTACTGCCCATATCCAAAATGATCATTAAATTTTATTTTATTTTGCCTCCAGGGTTATCGCTGGGGCTCGGTGCCAGCACTATGAATCCACTGCTCCTGGCGGCCTTTTTTTTTTTTTTTTCTATTTTATTCGGGACAGAGAGAAATTGAGATAGAAGGGAGAGACAGAAAGGGAGAGAGGAAGAGACCTGCAGACCTGCTTCCCAGCTTGTGAAGCGCCCATCTGCCCCCAGCCCCCGCCCCCGCAGGTGGAACAGGGGTTTGAACCAGGATCCTTGTTCAGGACCTTGCACTTCATACTCCATGTGCTTAACTCAGTGCACCACCACCTGCCCCATCATCACATTTTACAGGATTCATTTTCTCCTCGTCTATTTTAGACAAGGTAGCATCATCCTCAAAGTTTTCTGCCTGAGACTTGAGGGCTCCAATCTGGTCGGAAGATCTGGGTTAAATCACTCTTCGCCATTAAGACTGTCTCCTCACAGGTTCAACGCTTCCAACTCCACTGACTTGGGAAGGCTTCCTAGAGAACCAAACCAGGCTACTTCTAAACAGAGTCCAAGGAGCTTTCAAAGACATTGACCTTCCTGCTCAACGCTTTAACCCCTTTCCCTCCCGTTCTCTGGAAAGGGTCTGAATTGCTCTCACCAGAAGATCCCTGAAACTGTGCCCTCAGATCTATATCTGAGCTGGAGTAAGGCACAGCGCCAGCACAGGGAGGGGGATATGGGAAGTGCTCTGCTCTCTGGGGTAACCCCCAAAAGAAAAAAAAAGCTAAAGAATAAAGAAAAACCAAAAGTCTCTAGGTTAAGCGATAAGCCTTTGGAAAAACTAAATTATTTAAAAGGTCTAAGTAAAAATAGGAGATAAAGATAGAAGTCCTTTTCTTTCAACCTTAAGCCTCTCAAATAGATCATCCTCTGGTCTTTCCAAAACACTTCCCTGCCAGAAATATCCCTATCACCTATGCCTCTCTCCACCAACTTTTTCCCCACCTTCTAACAATATTTACCTTCCTGGACTATGTCTTTTTTTTATTATTATTATTATCTTTATTTTATTGGATAGAGACAGTCAGAAATCAAGAGGGAAGGGGGAGATACAGAGGGAAAAAGAAAAAGAGACACCACACCGGCACCCCCGCTTCACCACTTGCAAAGTTTTTCCCCCCTGCAGGTGAGGACCTGGGGCTTGAACTCAGATCCTTGCACACTGTAACATGTGTGTTCAATCAAGGTGCATCACTACCTGCCCCCTGGCCTATGTCTTCAAATTACTCCTAGGTCAGACTTGCCTTTTTCCCAAGGAGTTTTAATTAGGGGAGAAACTTTAGTTTCCAAGGGACAATCTTACTTTGGGGGCTTATCTGTTCCAGTCGTCAAACACGTACAAAAATAAATGCCCTGTCTTTTTTCACTCACTGGTTGAGTGGTGAGTTTTCCAGAGCCCACAGACACCTATCACTGTATCTGGCCACTCATGATAACCACATGGTGTTAAATGAGCTGAGTACTCAGGGTAGCTTTCCTTCCCTTGGTTGTTTCTGGCGTGGCCTGCAACGTTTACAGGCCTGAATGGACCTCTGGAAGGAAGGGCCAGGAGGAGAGGATCAAAGCCTTTGCAAAGTGGGGTTCTCCAAAGAGATGTGGGGGTGGGGAAGCCTTGCTGACCAACTTGTCAGCTGGAACACAGCCATTTTTCAAGTTCTGAGCCTTTTCCTAACAATAATCCAGGAATCTTGGGTTATATGGATCTAACATCAGAGAACATGGCCCCTCAAGCAAACGACACCCAGGGGTAACCTGATATAAAAATACTAACATGTATTTGAACAACATAAGACGAAACAAAGCAAAAACTTTAAATGAGGGGCACTGTGAGTATTACCATCATATCCCTGAGAGACATGTCTGAGTTATTTTGGTCTTCCATTTGCTTTGGAAATGGAATCTATCCTAAAACAACATTCATGGACAAAAGCCACTTACACACTAACCCAGCAGTCAGGAAAAAAAAAAAAACACGTTGAGTACGGTACTTCTCAAATATTGACGGTCTCCTTTTATGCAGCAAAAGCTCTATTTTTTTCAGCGGACAAGTTGCAAGTAATGGTTGTAATCTGATTCATGGGCATCTACACATAGTACCTGCTATGTGTTGAACTGTTTCACTAGGTACTGGAGGTGCAGTAATGAATGCCTGCCCTTAAAGAACTTATAGACTGGAGTGGATGAGAGATTAGTAACAGTAAGTGCAGCCTGTCTGAGAAGCAACAGAACACAGAGAAAGGAAAACAGAATCTTGTGTAGAAATTCACTTACCATTCAGCAAGTTTCTTGGGAGATGAATAGCAATTAGCTAGGTAAAGGAGGAGGGAAATGAGAGGGTATTCCAGGCAGAGGAATAATGAAAAATGAATCACGGAATAGCTTCACTTAGTGCTATCATGTTCACAGACTAATAAGTGAAGATGGGTTTCCAAATACAGAGCCATGATGAAATGGAAACTGTGACATTATGTGGCCTTACATGTACTGCATTAAAAAGACTGTGCTACTCTAGTATGGAGACCTTTTAGAGTTTTATAGAATCACATGGTCCCTGATAAAATGATGCAGTAATTGATGGCACGTGATTCTAAAAACTCTGACAAGGAGTAGGATGGGGACACACTCAGTACAGTAGACACATTTCCGTGCTTTAGGACCAGGGTGCAAACCTTTGCTCTCTAGCTGTGGGGAGGCGGTTTCATGAACCATGGAGTACGGTCGTGGTCGTGTCATGTGCAAGTCTCTTCATCTCCCCATCCCCTCCTTCTACCTCTCTCTTTCACCCTTTACCAATTAAAAATAAATAACATATTCCTACACAGGGGTTGCAAAAATTAACTAAAAAAAAAGTAATCAAAAACAGGCTTTGAGGGGGCCGGGCGGTAGTGTAGCTGGTTAAGCGCACAGGGCACGAAACACAAGGACCTGCTTAAGGATCTGGGTTCCAGCCCCCGGCTCCCCACCTGCAGTGTGTGTGTGTGTGTGTGTGTGTGTGTGTGTGTGTGTGTGTGTGTGTGTATGGGGTCGCTTCACAAACAGTGAAGCAGATCTGCAGGTGTCTGTCTTTCTCTCCCCCCCTCCTCTCTCGATTTCTCTATGGCCTATCCAACAACAATGACAACAATAATTACACCAATAAACAACAAGGGCAACAAAAGAAAAAAAATAGCCTTATAAGTTTTCCCATCTTAACCCCTAAGTTTTACTAGTTTATGAGATAAAGTTAATTTCTCTAACATATAGTTTTACTCCCCCTCCTTTTTTAAAAAAAATTTTATTTAGTTTCCCTTTTGTTGCCCTTTTTAATTTTTATTGTTGTTAGTTATTATTATTGTATTGATGTCATTGTTGTTAGATAGGACAGAGAGAAATGGAGAGAGGAAGGGAAGACAGAGAGGGGGAAGAGAAAGACAGACACCTGCAGACCTGCTTCACTGTCTGTGAAGGGACTCCCCTGAAGGTGGGGAGCAGGGGGCTTGAACTGGGATCCTTACCCTGGTCCTTGGGCTTCGTGCCACATGTGCTTAACCCGCTGCGCTATGGCTCGACTCCCTTCCCCTCCTTTCTTTACTCCTTTTTTTTTTTTTTTTGCTTAAAACAATACTCAAAACACCAACAGAGAGCTGTTTGTCAACCCAGAGCAAAATGTTTTATTGATGGTACTATTTGGCATAAAGGAATAGAAAGTCCCAGGTTTTTAAATTTCAAGCTATCTGTTACCGCTATAGAAAGTGTTTTCTGAATTCTTAAGTACTGCTGACAAAGACTTGACATCTGAGTTTCTACTTGCAAATTTATTTTGAACCCATGGTTAACTTTCTGGCTCTGACAGAATTACTAATTTTTTGGTGTGTGTGTGTGTGTGTGTGTGTGTGTGTGTGTGTTATAATTACATCTTTCCCAGCCTTTAGAAATTAATTGGGGGGGATAGATAGCATAATGGTTATGCAAAGAGACTCTCATGCCTGAGGCTCCCAAGACTCAGGTTCAATTCCCTGCAGCACCATAAGCTGGAGGTGAGCAGTGCTCTGGTAAAAACAACAACAACAATAATAATAATTTCATAATAACATGTTATCAGACTGGTAAATCTATAGGCCAGACAACATACACATTTGAATGATCACTTAGTGATGAAAAAATACTAAATCTCATCTAAACAATTAAGTGCAGTTTATCTTATCCCGAAGGACAACTTTCATTTTCTTTTCTTTTCTTTCTCTGTCTCTCTTTTTTTTTAATTACTACACAGAGAGCTCAGATGATTTGCCTAAGGGCACACAGACAAGGCTAGGGACTGTAAATAGTTGTGAAAAAGCCCTTAACTTTTCACGACAACAACATTTGAAAGTAGCTTTATAATTTAGAGAAATAATGATTCATTTCTTGGACAGGGCAGATTTTAAAAATGTAGCTAAACATATCAACATACAAATCCAGAACTGAGAACATGACACATTAAGGCTTGCACTGAAAAGCTAAACTTTTGCTTTCTTTGTCTGATTATTTGCTAGGTCCTCCAGGTAAAAGTAATATTTTAATCCTATTAGCCTCTTAAAAAAGTGACTTAAGGACACACACACACACACCGATGGTCGGGGTAATATTTAGGGTTATGTGGGTCAGAAGTGATATCAGAAATCTGATTTTAAAGTTGCGATTTCAAAGACTTAATAGTTTCCCCATACTCCTTTTCGTAGTAAGAGGTTTTATGACACTAGTGAAAAAGTATCCAGACTTTTATTTTTAAGCCCAGTCTTGTCTATAATGTACTAGAAGGGTATTTTTTAAGGCACCTTATTTACCATTTTTGGATGTGTTTATCCAAAGAAAATCAATACTTTCAAAAGTCAATGTTTTAAAACAATATTAACCTTAACGTTATTGTCACATCGAATTATTGTATATGAAAAAATAGCCTATCCTTTCCAGCCTAGTTTTTATATATTTCATTAAAACAATATGTTTTTCTCTTTCCCTTTACAAATTCTACTTTTGCTTCATATCTACACCTATTGGCTCTATTTAACACCGAAAAATTTATAGTAGTGTGTGTTGCAATATCTGTGACCAATTAAACTTAGGACATTTTTTCCCATCTGGTGAAGTTCAACTTCTGTCTCTTGTTTGCTTTCTCCATCTGCCTGTTTCACCATAACTCCACTCCCCCCCACACACACACTTTTTTTTTTTTTTTTTCCTGGAGTTTGGAGTTCTGGTTAACCCTCTCTAGACCTAATTGCTTTTAGCAGTCTCAGGCTTTCTTACCAGTCTGTTTTCATTAGTCATCTAAAGTGGTCTTAATTAAATATAAATGCATCTATCTTTCACAAAAGCTTCAGATTCTACCAAAAAAGAAAAAAATGGAAAAATCTTTTGTGTATACTTAAAAAAAAAATGCAGACCCAGGTGGACAGTATGCTCCTTGCTGGGTTTCTCTAAAGTCCTGTCTTTCCCATCAGTGTAGTTACTAGTTCTGACTCCTGAAGTGACTGGAACCATCACACAAGACTGACCTTTTATTTTCTTTGGAATTAATACTTTTACAAAGACTTCACTTCTCTTCCTGGGGGTGGGGGTGGGGGAGCAGAAAACAGCCTCCCTCCCTGGGTGGGCAGCGTGTTTTCCTGGAGACTTAAGAGTCAGTTTTCTTCAGTCTCCCGCATTGATCCAGCACCCTGGACATCCCCTCCCCCCACCTATGACACCCACATTGCAGCTCAGGCTCCTCCTCTGCTGCCTGTCAGTCTCCTAGAAGTGAAGCCGGCACAGGATGTAAACAGTATGAGAGGGCACCATTAGCTATCAAGCTCAAGCAAAGATTATTAAGGCAGAGGCTCCTAGGAGGGATGCTAAAATAGGCTTCCTAGCTTCTTTCTACCCTAAGGAACTTACTTTCATCTGCTCTACTCCTGCTTATTAAACATTTTGTTCTGCTTTATATCTTACCACCTTTCAGCCACCAAGTTGCAAATGCTACTATGCTTCCATGCTGACTTCCCTAGGCAGATGATCTCACCAATGTGTTCCGGAATCTCATCTCCCCAGAGACCTGCCCCACTAGGGAAAGAAAGAAAGAGGCTGGGGGTCTGGATCCACCTGCCAATGCCCATGTCCAGTGGAGAAGCAATTACAGAAGCCAGAACTCCTACCTTCTGCACCCCATAAAGGATTTTGGGGGAGTCCAGCGGTAGCACAGCGGGTTAAGTGCAGGCGGCGCAAAGCGCAAGGACTGGAGTGAGGCTCCTGGTTCCTCCTGTCCCCCGGCTGGCTCCCTACCTTCAGGGAAGCAGGTCTGCAGATGTCTGTCTTTCTCTCCCCTTCTCTGTCTTCCCCTCCTCTCCATTTCTCTCTGTCCTGTCCAACAACAACGACATCAATAACAAAAACAATAATAACTACAACAATAAAAAAAAAGAATTTTGTTCCATACTCCCAGTGGGATAAAGAATAAGGAAGTTTCCAGGGGGGGGGATGGGACACGGAACTCTGGTGGTGGGAATCATACCTCACATCCCTATTACAATCATAAAGTCTTTACAATCTTGTAAATCAATATTTAGTCACTAACAACAACAACAACGATAAAAAAACATTAAAAAAAAATCAGAGTATGGGAGGGGACCCGCAGCACCACGACCGCGCTGCCCAGAGCAGTAGCCTGAATGTGTGTAGACCGCTTAAGCAAAACGCCTTTTATTTTATTTTTATTTTATTAGTGGCTTAATACTGCTTTACCAAGTTATAAGCTAACAGGGGTACTAACAGGTAACTCCGCACCGCTCCCACCCCCCAGATTTCTGGATCCTCGATCTCTCCATTAGAAGCCACGGCAGTTCTCACAAGGTTGCAGACACGGGTAAACTATTATTTCTACAACTCTCTGCCTCTATGTGTATACAGTTGCCTTCTTTTTCTTTTTTTTTTCCCTCTCCGTGGTCCCGTCTTCTCTTCCTTTCCAAGTCACACCTACACACCTATTACTGCTGAAATGTCCTTCCTTATTTTTTTCTCTTCTCTTTCCCTCTCCGGGTCCTGATGGGAGTTTGCAGTTGAGAGCTCTCTGGTCATCTTCCTTTTATCTTTCTTTTTCTTGTTCCACTGGGGAGGTTCTGAACCAAAATCCTTTTTTTTTTTTTTTCTTATTCTTTTTTTTGGAGGTGCACAAAGGTTGAGAGTTCTGGGATGGCGCCTTTTTCTCTGCACTCAAGTCCGCCTTTCTGCAAACCAGCTGTACGGTTGGAGAAGGATGCACCCTTGCGGGGGCCTGGAGCTGCAGGAGCCGGGGGAGGAGTCCAGCTCCGGGGGCGGAGCTTTCACACGCGCACCCCCGGTCTCCTCCCAGCTCCCGGCCCCCGCTCGGAGGTCCGCGGCCGCCGCCACTCGGGGTTTATTTGTTTACAAGCGGATGACGTCAGCTCCTCCCTCTCTTCCCTCCTCCCGCCCCCCGCGTCTCTGGCCCCGCCCCCGGCCCCTTTTCCCGCCCCCTCCGGCTCCGAATCTGCTTGCGTCACAATGGTGCGATCTCCGGATTGGCTGGAGTCGGCTTTCACGCTCCGGCTACGCCACTTCCTTTCCGCGGCGCTATAAAAAGGGCTGCACGGCGCCCGCATCTCTTCGCCTCCCCTCCCGTTCAGGAAGCTGGAAATGCAATTGCTGGGATCTTCGGAGGCTGCGGAGCTGGAGGCGGAGGCGGCTGCGGGGGTCCGAGCGATGTGACCAGGCCGCCGTCGCTCGGCTCTTCCTCTTTCCTGCCGCCTCCTGTCTCGAGAAGAACTTTTTTTTTTTTTTTTTTACTTATAAAAAAAATAATAAGAGAAAAAAAAAGAAAGAAAAGAAAAAAAAAAAGAAAGTATAGCCATTCGCCTTTTCCCTCCCCACCCCGCTCTTTGCCTTCTCTTCCCAGGCCATCACCCCCCCCCTTCCTTTTCACGTCCTCTCCTTCCCTCTCTGAGCCCTTGTGACCCGCGAGCAGGGAAGAGCCCGGGGTGGCCGCTCCGCCGTCGGGGGCCGCGCCTTGCCGAGCCCCGGGCCGCCCTGCCCCGCCGCCCCCATGCATCCCTTCTACTCCCGGGCCGCCACCATGATAGGCGAGATCGCCGCCGCCGTGTCCTTCATCTCCAAGTTCCTCCGCACCAAGGGGCTGACGAGCGAGCGGCAGCTGCAGACCTTCAGCCAGAGCCTCCAGGAGCTGCTGGCAGGTGAGCGGGAGCGGCGGCGGGAGCGGCGGCGGGAGCCCCCGGGGGAGGGGGAGCCCGGGGGAGGGGGAGCGAGCGGCCGCTAACGGCGGGTCCCGCGGGGGGTTTGGGGGCTTGCGGGTGGGGGGGTGCGCCCCTCCGGGGGCCCGTGGGGAGAAAGCGAAGCAGACGCCCAACAAAGAAAGTCGGGAAGCCCGAGGGGGCGGGCGCGGAGGGTCCTCGGACCGTCTGCGGATTGGGTGGGGGGGTGGAGGGAGGGGAGGGGGACGCACACACACAAAGGAACCTGGGGTCTGGGGGTGCCTCCTGGAGCTGCCCCTCTCCCTCTCCCCCGCCTCCCTTCCTCCTCCTCCTCCTCCTCCTCCTCCTCCTCTCTCCCCCACCTCCCCTCCCCCAGTTCTCTTCCAACCGTTGGGACCCGGGGCTGGGAGGCCGCCCCGCTGCCCTGGGGGCGGCTTGGGATGGATGTGCGGGGTGGTGGGGGGGTGTCTTCTCTCTTTTTTCCTTTTCTTTCTTTCTTTCTTTCTTTCTTTCTTTCTTTCTTTCTTTCTTTCTTTCTTTCTTGGGATGGATGTACGGGGTTGGGGGGTATCTTTTTTCCCCCCCTCTTTCTTGGGATGAATGTGCGGGGTCGGGGGTGTCTTCTCTTTTTTTTTCTCTTTCCTTCTTTTCTTTCTTTCTCTTTCACTCTTTCTCTCTCTCTCTCTCTCTCTCTCTCTGTCTCTGTCTCTCTGCGCCCCATTAATCATCGGCATGTGTCACCGATACAATTCACAACCCTGCTCCAGAGCGTGGTGAGAGAGGGTTGTGCTTGTTTTTCTTCTTTTTCTCTTTCTTTTGCGTTTTTTTTTTTTTTTTTTTTTTCTTTTCCTCCCCTCCTCCTCTTCTCGTTTGGGGTTCAGCAGCCCGGCGGCGGTGGCGCTTCTCTTCCTGCTAAGCCCCAAAGCCCATTGTGCGGGGGTTGGGGGGGTGGGCGTGGGGGGTAAACAGGTTCCCGCCCGCCCTCCTCCTGCCCCCCACCCACTCCCCCACCCTGCCCGGACCCGGTGCTTTTTTGTCCTGTGTGTCTTGTCTCCCTTCCTTGGGTCCAGCCTCAGCCTCGGGTATCCTCACCCCCCCCACCCCCCCACACACAAAAAAAAAAAAGAAAAGAAAAGAAAAAGAAAAAAGAGTTCAGAGAGTTTCTGTCTACACTTCGCAAAGAGGCACCAGCAGCTGGGGGGGGGGGAGGGAGCTGCCTTACAGCCAGTTGAAAGCATTGCTTTAAAAAAAAAATTTTTTTTTTTAGTATTATTTATTTTCTCCCTTCTCTTCCCCCTTTTTTTTTCCGTCTCCTCCAGAACATTATAAACATCACTGGTTCCCAGAAAAGCCCTGCAAAGGATCAGGTTACCGCTGTATCCGCATCAACCATAAAATGGATCCTCTGATTGGACAGGCGGCGCAGCGGATCGGGCTGAGCAGCCAGGAGCTGTTCCGGCTGCTCCCCAGCGAACTCACCCTCTGGGTGGACCCCTACGAGGTGTCCTACAGGATCGGAGAGGACGGTTCCATCTGCGTGCTGTACGAGGCCTCGCCGGCAGGAGCGACCACCCCAAACAGCACCAGCGTGCAAATGGTAGACAGCAGAATCAGCTGCAAGGAGGAACTTCTCTTGGGCAGAACAAGCCCTTCCAAAAACTACAATATGATGACTGTATCAGGTTAAGATATAGTCTTATGGATGGATCTCATCTTATAATGGATGGATAAATTTGATTTTTTTTTTTTTTTTTTTGTGCTTTGGGTGGGCTTCCTCTTTGGGGGATGGATTATGGAATTTAAACCATGTTACAGCTGTGAAGATCTGGCACACAAGATAGAGTGGTACCTTTTTTTTTTTTTTTTTTTTTTTTTTAAAATGATTTAATAGCCTGTGAGTCCAAGTGAATGATCACTTTTCGTTGCTAGGGAGTGAAGTCCTAGGGTGGGTTCCATTTTCTCCCAGACATTATACTTAACATCAGTCCCTTGAACGCAAAAAAAGAGAAAAAATCTGTATTTCAAAGAGCCTCTTTCTCTGAAGTAGATCTTACAGAGGAAATTTGCACTACTCCACTTGAAAATCGTTAATCTTTTTTTTTTTTTTTGGGCAGCTCAATAGGAAAAAGCACCATGTTTTTAAACATGACAGTACTGGAAATTTTATGACAAGACTTTTACCTAGCACTTAAATATGTAAAAAAAAAAAAACAATGTACATAAGACAAACTCTGTAAGCATGACCTGAGGAAATGGTCAGACCTTGTGTTGTGTTTTTGGCCTTGAAAGTAGCAAATGACCGGAATTCTGCCACGGCAACAGGCTTAAAAAAAAAAAAATTTTAAAAGACACTGTTTCAACTGTGGTGTTAGCACCAGCCAGCTCTCTCTGTACATTTGCTAGCTTGTAGTTTTCTAAGACCGAGTAAACTTCGTATTTTTTAGAAAGTGGAGGCCTGGTTTGTAACTTTCCTTGTACTTAATATGGGGTAAAAGTCTTTTCCACAAACCACCATCTATTTTGTGAACTTTGTTAGTCATCTTTTATTTGGTAAATTATGAACTGGTGTAAATTTGTACAGTTCATGTATATTGATTGTGGCAAAGTTGTACAGATTCCTATATTTTGGATGAGAAATTTTTCTTCTCTCTATAATAAATTGTTTCTTATCTTGGCATTTTAATCAATCTCTTGTCATGATTATAGAGGTTCATCTAAAAGAAATACTTTCTCAGAAGACAGGCTCTATAAGCTCTGAACTATCTATCCGTTGCACACCGCTCATGGTGAAAACCACTTGAAAGGAGTGGAAGTAATCTGTATTATACTTGCTAGAGGAAACCATGGGAAAATTTTTTTTAATGCAAAGTCAGAAAATGGACCCAATTACCAGGCTAATCTCATGAAATGAGGATGAGACAAAGGTGTAACATCTACCAAAAAAAATAAATAACTCTAAAGGATTACACTTTACTGCTTCCCTGTTGAAGTGAAGATATAAAAGGTTGTTCCTTTGTGGCCCTCCTTTGAAAAGCAACTATTTTGCCCCATGAATTTCTTGTTCGATTAGAATATCTTGGGGCAGATGATCTGTAGTCTTTAAAAATACAAAACAAAACAGAACAGGCTAATGACTACAGAGAGATTGGTTGCTTTTTCTCCTCAACTGCAAGATTTATATTAGAAATCACTTAATCTGGATTCAACAAAAGGTATGTCTGAATTTTTATTCTCAAAGGTCGAAATGCTGTTTGATTCCTTACGTAGCACTTTTTTTAAATTTCCTAATCAAATCTAAACTAAATCCAGTGGAAAGATTTTGAGTGCTGGGGTAGAGACTACTAGGCCACCCCATCTCCTTAAAAGACTTGATAAGGTATTTGGCTATAGTATATAACATGGTTTTCAGTGGGAATTTAAAATAGGAGTTTTTTTTTTTTTTTTTTTCCTGTGCAGTTTGACTTAACTAGGTCTGCCTCTGGGGGTGAGAGATAGTCACATACAGTGGCTTTTTTTAAATTTTATTTTTACAGGTAAACATGTTCACACTGGATACCTGCAATTTTTTTGAAACCAGTAATACACATGTAAGGTTATTTTGACTGTAAATTACACAAAGAATATACAGCTAAATAATGTGCAAGTCATTAGAAAACCAATGATAAACCTTTTCTGGGGAGGGGGTTAGGCCATCCTTGAGAACTGTAGTGACAGATTCACTGTGGTTTTTCAGTTTATTTTTTGAAAAGCCCCCCCAAGTCCCATGCTCCCAGTTTTTCTAGTTTAACTAGGAGAAAACAGTTGTTAATAATAGTTTTTACCCTGGTCCCATGCCAGTGCTCACTGCTATTGTTTACCAACTGCAAATCATCTGGTAAACCACCCCCCCAAGTTTAGTGACCAGTCTTTACACTAAACCAAAACCAAATGAAGATCCATTTTACAGTGTAGAAAGAAATTTTAGTACTTAAACTACTTTTTTTTTTTTCTCGCTTGTTATAAAACCTCACTGGAGAACTGTTTTTTTTAGAGACATTGATATCAGACTTCTTTTTTTGTTTTGGTACTTTAAGAAAAATGTGGTGGTGAGATAACTTTTTAAGAAAAACACTTTGTTTTAGAATTCAGGTGATGTTTAGTATTTAAGAAGCAGTTAAGTTCCTCTTTAAAGGACTTGCACATATCACTAAAATCTAGCATCCAGCTGTTTCCTGTGTCTTTAACCTTTTTCCCCCCAGACAATTGTCTGCTCTGTGGTAGCTGTTTGCTATATCTTGTTCATTGCTTCTGGGGCATGTTTTGCCTATCTATTTTGATTTTAATTTTGAGTGTTTGCCGTATGTACATGCAGTTGTATGTCAGTGTGGCACATGTAGTCATACCATTTTTTTTTTTAATAGTGATATAATTTAAAAGGCTTTGACAGTGACTTAAAAGGCATCTTTGAACTGGATTTAAGAAATGATGGGTTTTAAAATGGTGGGTTGCAGTTGGCACAGGTATTTCATAGTATTGGCAAAACCAAACCAAAAGTTAGGAATGTTGCTTTCTGACTTTGAGTATTTGAAATATTCTGTTTCTCCTGATGTAAGTGCAGCCTTGCTCAACAGTGTGGAAACAAGGCTCAGAACCAAATTGTATGGGAAGAATTAGCCCAGTTCGCATCGGATAGTGGGAGTGAGCAGCTGGAGTTGGAATCATGTATCGTTGCCCTGAGTTTGTCATATTTCAGTCTTAAGATTGAAATTGCTTCAAAAAAAAAAAAAAGCTTTCTTGTGCTATTGCAACAACTGTCTTTCTGAGTTACTGGAATGTGACAGCGATTCATGTTATTTTGTTGAGATAGAATAGGACATGGGGTTGATCAGACACCCTTTTAGTGTCTTATGACTAAATGCTTTCAGGTTCCCTGTCTTTGTTTTCACCTTGTGGTTTTTAGTCTGGTTCTTTCTGTAGAAGAGAAATATAAGAGTTGAAGTAGGGTTTTGTATATTGAACCTTAAAAGTAGCCCCCTTCTTTGCACCTCAATTTCAAATCTCATGGTAAAATGCTGTTGGTGTGCAGAACAGGGAGAGCTGGTCAATCCACAAGTGACTACAAAAGTGTACTCTGGATTACCTGGAACAAATAGATTTCTTACATGAAGGCATGTGGACTACCTGTGCTTGGAGACTCATTTCTGAGTCTTCACCGCTGAACTTTATTTACACGCTAGCTGCCAAGATATTGAGATGGTTACTTTTCATGTTTGTGAACCTAAGGTTTCAACATCTTTTGTAGTGAAGCAGATTGTACTACCAACCAAAATTGAGATGCATAAGCCAGGAAAATGGTTATGTGGGATTTCAAAGTAGACCAGAGGAATGCCTATGAGTTAGACATTCTGATTATCCCTATAGGTCATTTGTATTTTCTGAGAATAACAAAACGAAAGAACACGATTAAAGCACTGTGTTAAGATTTGTTTTTGAGGTCTTCCAAACCAAGTCTAGCTGACAGTATTAGTAGTGAGGGTTATTTTGTCAGCAGATAATTTGTGGTGTATAATTGACACCACTTTTTTGTTGGTGTTTTTTTTTCTTTTTTCCCTCTCCAGTTTGAGCACGGTTTATATATCCAACAGATCCACAAAAAGGATGGAAGCCTCCAGCCAGAGAATTTCATTTTTTAAAAGTGGTTTCCGCTGTCTCACTATTGAACAAAGAGACTGTTTTACTTTTTGAACCTCTGATGGTGTTTATATCCTTTCAGTGTTTGAAGATAACGTCGTGTTCCTTGGGGACTTGTGTATAATACAAGTAACTCTCTGACCGAAGGACAAAGTGATTCTGAGTAAAGTTAGATATAAAAGATGAGGATGGGGGAAATCATAAAGAAGGAAGCTTCACTGAGATGGAGGAACTTAAGAGGATTAGCAGTCAGTCTATTATTCCTTGTCATCACTGAGGGAAGTCAAAAGAAGTCTGGGGAGCTCTGGTGGTCCTTGGCAGAGAGTTTGGGAAGAACTGTGTGGTTCTGGCTTCTGTGGTTCATGAATCTGGGACAGTCCGTACTATGGAGGTACCAGAGCAGGAGGGTGTATGACCCATCCTAAGTGGAAACTGGGCTGGGGAACAACTGGATGGGAAAGATAAACAATAGTCCTAAAAGCAGTTTTATTCTGATTGATTTCAGTTTGAGAGCAAGAAGGACCGGAAGTGGTAAGAGGCGTCTTGAGTTTCAGTCATACTAGTCATGAGCTCCATCTGCTAACCCATCTCTCCCAGGCTGCCTAAGGGCATTTTTTTTTTATTTATTTATATTTTTTTGTATTGTCTCTTATTTATTTTTTGGATAGAGACAGCCAGAAATCGAGAGGGAAGGGGGTGATAGAGAGGGAGAAAGACAGAGACACCTATAACATTGCTTCACCATTCACAAAGCCTTCCCCAACTGCAGGTAGGGGCCAGGGACTTGAACCTGGGTCCTCGCACATTGTAACACGTGCTCTCAACCAGGTGCACAAACACTCGGCCCCCCTGACGGCATTTTTAAAGAAGTTCAAAGGTAGTACTCTCTCTAAGCACTCAGTATTTTAGGGGGGATTTTTTTTTTTTTAACTTCTGTATGCCACTTGAATATAATCTCACCTTGGAGTTGTGAAGGTTATTGGTGAATCTATTCTGGATTAAGAGGGAGATGGTTTGAGTATAGACTAGAAAACTAAAAATCACAGTAAGGACCACCAAACAGGAAAAACAGTGGCTTAAACTGCATTCCTGAATTGGGAAGGTGTTACATCAAACCCTAACTTACTTCACAGTGCAACATTGATGGAAAGCTGTTTCACCCATGGGGACGTTTGCTTTTTAAGTCTCTGAATGTGTCATCTCCAAAGTTATTTTGTGTTGTTCTTTTAAAATACTTTTGTACACATCTTCATGTGCTTATGCAAAAACACACTTTTTTTTTTTTAAAGAAAAGAAAAAATGTGAATCTGTGCAGATGAGATAAACTAAAATTTTAGTTGATGGGAAGCGCATGACTGATTAAGTTTCGGGTACTGTTTCGCTAAGTAATTATCACTAGAATAGTGCTTGCTGTCTCAAGAATAAATCACGATTAAGTTCTGGAAGCGGAGTCTTAACTCTAAAGAGGGTGGGTTGCCTTTTTGTATTTTAGTTTATCTGCTTAAGTCCTTATTTGTAAACCCAAAATGTTAAATTTGGCTTCACCTTATTCTGACCAAGCCCTGGAATTCTAGGAAGGAAAAATGATTGACAGTGTATTTGAGAAGGTTCTAGAAGTAGGTATGAACTGAAAGTGATAAAATTTGACAACTGTACTGTAAGGAGGGTTCAGTGAGTTTTCTGGTCTTGATTTATCATAGTTTTGTCCCTTTGAAGTCAATAGAATAAATGGAGTTATTCCTATAGATGACTCTTGTGAGCCTTCAGATTACAATATCTTAATTCACCTCCCAATAATTGGATCAAGTGGACAGATCATATTTCCTGATGTCATTTTTTTTTTAATGTATAGAAAACTAACTTGGGTAGTTGTAAGTAAATTGCCCCAAACCAAACAGCTAGTAAATAGCTACCAAACAACTAATAAATAGCTAATGCATAATGATTGGAATACAGGCCTTTCTGACTTCAATATCTCAGTCGGTTAGTGTACCTACGTGTGTGTGTGTGTGTGTGTGTGTACACATACATATGTATTTCTTAAAATTTTTTTTATATTTTATTTATTTATTCCCTTTTATTGCCCTTGTTGTTTTATTGTTGTAGTTATTATTGTTGTTGTTGGATAGGACAGAGAGAAATAGAGAGAGGGAGGGGAAGACAGAAAGGAGGAGAGAAAGATAGACACCTGCAGACCTGCTTCACCGCCTGTGAAGCGACTCCCCTGCAGGTGGGGAGCCGGGGTTCGAACCGGGATCCTTATGCCGGTCTTTGTGCTTTGCGCCACCTGCGCTTAGCCCGCTGCACTACAGCCCGACTCCCACATATGTATTGTTGAAACACATTTTAACTTCTCATCATTGCTAGTTAACCATCTTTGAACATTTTTTTTTCTTTTAATACTGTCACACCCCATGCTAAGGAGCTTAGGACAGTCTTTAAAACTAGGCTTCCTTCTGTGGAGTCCATTTAACTGGTGTAAAGATTCCTAGTCTTGGACTCAGAAGAGTGAGTTGCCATCCAAGCATGTAATAGCTACCAGCTTGTGACTTGGAGCCCATCACTCCCTATATAAAACTGAGGATAAAAACCGCAGTGTTGTCAAGGGCAAACATGAGAACAACTTGCAGTGAATGGTTGGCTTCTTGGAAATCAGGATCTCATCGTAGAGGCAAATTTTAATAGAGCGGTTAATCTTCTTGATAATTGGATGATGGCACTGTGTGATTGGAGTTTTCTTGGCTGTAGGCAGTAGCTGTGTTCTTGTGTTTCTGACTTGAAATGACACCGTAAAGGAAAAAATGAACTACTGGTGATTTAAAAGGATGGAAATAACAGATAACCCAGACATTATATGTTTGGTTCATAGACTTTTCTTGAGCTAGTCCCTCAGTGTTGTGGTTTTCTGGACTATTTTCTTTGTAGAGGCCAAAAAAGTGGGGTGGGCGGTTAGGGGAAGACAGACTCCTTTAGATCTGTTGTCTACATTGAAGACAACTTAAGTTGGCAAATACCAAGCATACGTAGCAGCACAGCCCTGTGCAATGCATGTTTGCATTCGTTATCCTGCTCATCCTTCCAGCCGCCGTGCAGGATATTAATTAAGTTGACTTTCCCCAGGGTTTGCAGTTCTTCTGGTCTTGTATTTTGGTCATACTTTTGCTAGAGGTTTTTCAAACTTTTTTTTCTCTTTCATCACTGGAGCTTCACTGCTCCAGGCTGACTTTTTTTTTTTTTTCAGGAAGAGGGAGAAAGGGAAAGAGACACCATGACACTGTAAAGCTGTTACCCCCAGTATCTTGGGAGCCAGGTTCAAACTTGTGTCACATTCACGGCAAAGCCGATACCCTCCCAGCTCAGCTCTCTCACTGGCCCTCAGCAGTTTTCAAACAGAAGTCAGTGTGACTCTTATCTCTTTTATCTAAAGTGGTTGAGAATATTTCCTTTACTGTAAAGGAAAACAGCTTTTTAAAAAATATATTTATTTATGAATGAGAGGGAGAGGAGGAGAGAGAGAGAATCAGGCATCACTCTGGTACTTGTGCTACTGGGGAATTGAACTTAGGACCTCATGCTTGAGAGTCCAATGCTTTATTCACTGCACCACCTCTCCCCCTTTTTTTTTAATCATCAGTTCAGGCTTGAGTTTGTTTGTGATGTAACCTGATGCAGTGTTGCTTGAATCTCTCATAATGTGATTTCTCCGAGCCAGAAGTGAATCTGCGATCACACGTCACATGTTCTTTTCAGGGTGAATTTGGTTCTTTTGCCCTAGGTGAAGAAATCTTTATTGACTAGCTTGCTGCTGTGTGGTGTGTATATAGTGTTACTTACTGCATTCCTCAGTGAAATAGGTACTTGGTCAGCAGAGCTTCTTGCTAACTTATTTGGTAACAGTATAGGAAACAAAGGACCCCATTCTTAGAAGAACCTCCAGAGACTTTAATAGGCAAAATTCCTTTGACCCTTCCAGAAGTCTCGCATCTTAAAGCCCCTGTGTGGCTCAGGCTGTGCTGGAAGTAGCTTTATAAATCAGTTTCTGTGTTTCTATAGCATTTAAGATTGTGATGTAAGACACAACGTTTGGAGCTAATTAAAACAAGGTTTGGGGGCTGGGAGGTAGCGCAGCCGGTTAAGCGCACATGGCGCAAAGCGCAAGGACCGGCGTCAGGATCCCCGTGCGAGCCCCCGGCTCCCCACCTTGCAGGGGAGTCGCTTCACAAGCAGTGAAGCAGGTCTGCAGGTGTCTATCTTTCTCTCCCCCTCTCTGTCTTCCCCTCCTCTCTCCATTTCTCTCTGTCCTATCCAACCACAACGACATCAATAATAATAATAATGATGATAAGCAACAAGGGCAACAAAAAAGGGAAAAATAGCCTCCAGGAGCAGTGGATTTGTAGTGCAGGCACTGAGCCACAGCAGTAACCCTGGAGGAAATTTAAAAAACAAGGTCTAGGTGGTCAGTGCTGTCACAACAGTAACTCTTGAGATAGTAGTTATGGTTCTAGAATTAGAGGTGGAGTGCTTATATAACATTGAACCATCAGGGGAAAGCTAGCTTTCTCCACATTACTCTCTCCTCTTAAGTCTCCTAGGATTCTTTCTTTTCTTTTCTTTTCTTTTTCCTCTCCTCCTCCTTCTTCTGTCTCCTAGGATTGATTCTTTCCTCCTCCTCCTCTTCCTCCTCTTCCTTCTTTACACAGAGCACTGCTCAGCTCTGGCTTATGGTAGTGCAGGGAATTGAACCTGGGTCTTTGGAGTTTCAGGCATGAGAGTCTTTCTGCATCACCATTATGCTGCCTACTACCCCCAGCCTCCTAGGATCCTTTCCAGTCGCTGTTTGGTTGGTTTTGTATCTGTCACATTCTTTTAATAAGTACTTCCTGAGTTCTTCTCTGTGTCAGGTACTGTGTTGAGCACTGAGAATGCAAACCATTTATTTTCACTTGTCTCTGCCCTTAAGGGGCTCAGAACCTCGTGACAGGAAGTTAAATAAGCAAATGTGAAAACCCAAACAGAGACATACCAAGAAAAAAATGCTGACATCCATGTCCTAAGAGCTACAGTGCAGAGAGAGGGATTACTATAGAAAGACTTCCAAGGGCGCACCTGGTTGACCACACATATTACTGTGCTCGAGGACCCAGGTTCGAGCCCTGGTCCCCACCTGCAGGGGAAGGTTTTGTGAGTGGCGAGGCAGGGCTGCAGGTGTCTCTCTGTCCCTATCCTTCTCTATCTCCTCCTCCTCTCTCAATGTCCTCCTCCCCTCTCGATTTTTGGCTGGCTCTATCCAATAAATAAATAGAATTAAAATTTAAAAAGAAAAAGGAACTTTCATTGTGAGCTGTGTAGATTGGAGATGCTTCCAGGGTGTGAGAGATGGCATGTCTCGTCTTGCCTCATTTTTCTTTTCTTTTTCTTTTTCCTTTTTTTTTTTTTTTGCCTCTAGAGTTATTGCTGGGGCTTAGTTAAGCCTGCACTTCAAATCCACTTTTCCTGTAGCCATTTTTTCCTCATGTTGTGGATAGGGCAGAGAAAAATTGAGAGGGGAAGAGGAGACAGAGAGGGAGAAAGATAGACACCTGCAGACTTGCTTCACTGGTTGTGAAGTGGTCCCCTCTCCCTACCCCCCCCCCTCCCCGCAGGTGGGGGGCCATAGTCTCGAACCAAGATCCTTGCACATTCCATTATGCTTTGTACTATGTGTGCTTAACCTGCCATGGCCCCCTGCCCTCATTTTTTTTTTAAATCATTTTTGTGATGAGTCTTTAAAGAAAATTTTCAAGACTAGTTTTATATTAACATTTTGGGTATAAGTCCCTCCTGGACATTAACGTGTGTGTGTGTGTGTGTGTGTGTGTGTTGGTTGCCAGGGCCTCATACATTTTTACCATTCCTAGGTAGTTTTTGTTTTGTTATCATTTTGAGAGAGAAAACAGAAGAGAGCCAGACAGACAGATGGACAGGGAGAAGTAGCACCACAGCGCTGAGGCTTTCCTAATGCCGTCTCCCCACGTGGTGCTGGGGCTCAGGTATACACCCAGGCTAGCGAGCTCTCTCAAGCAATGGACATTCTTTTCATTAAGTTGATGTGAAGAGCCCAGGTGCATGTGGCTTGGTGAAATTCTGTTGACCCAGGTCACTTAAGCCCTGACTATGAGCTAGAGAACATCTGTGCCACCCCAGTTAATTCCTTTTGGTGGTGGTGGTGGCAGGGGGGTGGAGAACAGGTAAACGTCCTTTAAGAAACGCAGGGATCAAAAAAGCAATGAGTTGTTTCCCTCCCCCCTCCTTTTTTTTTTTTTTTTTGCTTCCTAAACATGCGGTAATGGTTACTGTGTATATGAAGCAAATTGTCGCCAGAAGAAACCGTTATCTTGCAACAAGTTATGACTTAGTGGTTACTCATGTAGTGTAACCCTCCCCAATTTGCTATGGTTTCTTGTTATTTTAAAGCGAGTAGTCACACTTGAGTCATAGCCCCTGTCACTGACTTAACAAGCTTACTAAGGATTGGCGTTCATTATCAGCCAGAATATCAGAGCCTTGATCAAAAGAGTTGGTGAAGATGCTAAATTTACATATTATCTCCCCCCATCTTTTTCCTTCTAGCCTGATTATGTCAATGGGTAGTAGGTTTTGCAGATGAGACCAGTGTTAAACCTATATTTATAGCTCAGTCTTAGCCTACAGCACTTCCTTTCATTCCCAATTCTCAACCCCAGTTGCCAGAAAGCACTTAAAAATATTGGCCCGAGTTATAGCATAATTAGTGGTGAAATGGGTTGGACTTGAGAGCTTGGTCTCAGTGTTCTTTTTTTAAAAGATTCTTGAATGCGGCTGAGATGCAAAGATTCATCGTCCTCAAAGAGACTGTGAGTGAGTTTGGGATCTACTGAGGGGTAGTGAAAGCAGATCAATCAATCACCAGTGATTAAAATTCTCTCCTCATCCCTGTACATTGAGCGTCTGACTTGGAACTGGTGGTTGGTTTGTGACAGTGACTAAGGACTCAGTTAGTTCTCCCAAGGTGCAAAAATACTCAGTATCTCAGTGTCCACTGGACTTTGTTTTCTTGTAGTCCACAAAGAAAGGCAAGTCAGTGATGAGGTGAAGTCCAGGTTGGGTTAGTAGAGAGATTTGTCACTACCTCATTCCCAGTTGCAGAACCCAATTTATTTGTTATTTTCTTATTTATTTATTGCCTCCAGGGTTATCACTGGGGCTCGTGCCTGCACTCTGAATCCACTGCTCCTGGTGGCTGATTTTTCCATTTTATTGACTAGGAATGAGAGAAATTAAGAGAGGAGGGGGAGACAGAGAGGGAGAAAGACAGAGACCTGCAAACCTACTTCACTTCAGCTTGTGGAGCTTTCTCCCTGCAGGTGGGGAACCAGGGGCTCAAACCTGGATCCTTGAGCCTGTCCTTGAGCTTTGTCCTGTGTGCGCTTAACCGAGTGCTTCACTGCTCAACCCCCAGAAGCCTATATTTGGTTACTTATTCTTAGCAGTAGTAGAATCATTTCTCTCTCTTTTTTAAAAGTTTTTTAAAAATACTTTATTTATTTCCTTTTTGTTGCCCTTGTTTTTATTGTTGTAGTTATTATTGTTGTTATTGATGCCATCATTGTTGGATAGGACAGAGAGAAATGGAGAGAGGAGGGGAAGACAGAGAGGGGGAGAGAAAGGTAGACATCTGCAGACCTGCTTCACCATCTGTGAAGTGACTCCCCTGCAGGTGGGGAGCCAGAAGCTGGAACAGGGATCCTTAAGCCTTTCCTTGTGCTTTGCACCACTTGTGATTAACCTGCTACACTTCCGCCTGACTCCCTGGTTTATTTATTTTTAGGGAAATTCAATAGAGTATTTGTTGTATCTATGTGGAGGACACATTTTCATTCATTGCAACTTCATTCTTCCTTACTAACAAAATCTTTCCCTGAAGCATCAGCTCATTTTTTGCCCCCCCCCCCCCCCCACATCCCCATGAAGTTCTGACTGATGCTACAAGCACTTCCTGTATTGAGTTCCAGGACTGTGCTAAGCACCTCGGTGTACCTCTGCACTGAATCCTTATCACGGGCTTCGCACAGAAGACATTTGGTACTCAATCATCTCAGATCCAAAGCCATGCTGTGTATCTAGTCCAAGGTTACACAGGCTATAGGATAGTTTGAGGCTAGACTCCCAAGCTCACCCAGATGGGTTAGGGTTAGAAGCTTCTTTTTTTCTTTTTTCTTTTTTGCCTCCAGAGTAATTGCTGGGGCTCAGTGCCTGCACCATGAATCTACTGGTCCTGGAGGCCATTGTTTCCCCCTCTTGTTGCCCTTGTTGTTGTAGCCTTGTTGTGGTTATTGTTGTTGTTAATGTCACTGTTGGATAGGACAGAGAGAAATGGAGAGAGGAGGGGAAGACAGAGAGGGGGAGAGAAAGACAGACACCTGCAGACCTGCTTCACTGCCTGTGAAGCGACTTCCCTGCAAGTGGGGAGCTGGGGGCTCAAACGGAATCCTTATGCCGGTCCTTGCGCTCTGTTCCCTGTGCGCTTAACCCACTGCGCTACCACCCGATCCCCGGGTTGGAAACTTCTAACCAAGGTCACATTCATAACTTTGCGTCTACATGACTCTGCTGCTCCTGCAGACCGACCACTGTTTCATTTTATTTTCTGCCTCCAGGGTCGTCGCTGGGACTCATAGTGCTGTCACTATGAATCCACTACTCCTGGTGGCCATTTTTTCCCCCATTTTACTGGGTAAGACAGAGAGAAATTGATAGCGATGGGGGAGATAGATAGACAGACAGACAGGCAGACACACTTGTAGACTTGCTTCATCACTTGTGGAGCATCCTCCCTGGAAGTGGAGAGCCAGGGGCTCAAACCCGAATCCTTGCACGGGTTTTTGTGCTTCATACTATGTGCGCTTAACCCGGTGTACCACTGCTCAGCCCCCATTTTTTTCTTTTTGTGCAGAGGGATAGAGATAGAGAATGATAAGACACAGGGCCAGGTGGTGGAGCACCTGATTGAACGAGCATGTCACAGTGCACAAGGACCTGGGTTCAAGCCCTCCAGACCCCACCTGCAGGGAGGATGTTTCACAAGTGGTGAAGCAGGGCTGCGGGTGTCTCTCTGTCTCTCTCTTTCTCTGTCTTTCCCTCCTCTTATCAATTTCTCTCTATCTCTAGCAAACAGGTCTTTTTTTTCTTTTTGAAAAGAGAAAAGACACCACAGCACTGCTCACAGTGACGTTCTCCCCTGGGGTAGCTGTGGCCTTGCTACTGAAGCCACTGCCCAGTCCTTCAACGGGAAGATTGTTACAGCCTGTGAGTCTCAGAGCCAGGCTGGAGAAGCAGCTCAACTCGTGGAAACAGAGTTGGCAGTCAGCTGAGGTCAAGAACAAACACCTCATCACAGACCCCTGCAAGCGTCAACCCGGCTTTGACCTAGCACGTTATGACTGGGCCCTCCTCAATCGCTATGGAACAGGCCATGGCCGGTGCGCCGCTATGTTCCATCGCTGGGGAGCCAGAGACGACCCGAACTTCCCCTGCGGCTCCAGACAGACTATGACCCACATAGTCAACGACTGCCACCTCTCCAGATTCAAAGGAGGTCTCGAAACTTGACATCAGGCTCAACCTGACGCTGTTGACTGGCTACGGAAGAAGGGCAAATGCTAGAAGAAGAAGCAGCTCAAGTCCACCTATTCTTCGATCAGTACTTGTTGAGTACTTACTCTGTGCCCGGAACTATTCTAGACTCTTAGAGATACTACACAAGGACCAGCGCTGCCATGTCTGCCCTGTGTTCTAGTGGGCAGGGGTTGGCAGGTTGCCTTTTTAAGTAAAATAACCATGGAAGTCCTCACCGACAAGGCGATATTTAAGTAGCAACTTGAGGGAAGAAAATATTTGGAGAGAAAAAAAAATAGCCTAGGAGATAATCTGGGAGAACATTCCATTTGAGTAACTGAGCAGTTTGCAAAAAACCCTTTGAGGCTCTTCTCTCCCCAAATATCCACCAGAGAGTTCTCAGGAAGCATCTTAGACATGCCAGTCAGCAGCCAGTAACTAACCTGGTTTATGACAGTCATTGTCCTGAGCACTTTTTACTTAGCGTGGTCCTCACAGGAGTACAACTGGGGTTGCTGACACACCAGGCTGTTTGTTTGTTTGTTGTTTTGTTCCTTCTCCTTTACTTTAGAGAGAATCACACATCATAAAAACCAGATGGCGAGGATCTGCATTTTCAAAGAAGTCTGACTGCTCTGAGCTCTGGATCTGTACCGCCGGGAATGAGAACGGATGGGGGCAGACTCAGCAAGGTGCTTCGTAGTTTTTATTGTCGGGGATGTTTCCTGAGTCAGGCTGACAAATACGCACTGAAAACAAAAGGAGGTTTCTTTCTGACATTTAGATAACCGGAAAAGTCAGTTATCCTCAGAGCCTGTCCCATATACCAGAATCCAAGATTACAGTCCAGAGCTTGGTTATCACACAGAGGGCCTGGCCTTTTCATGTGTGAGACTGGAGATAAAAGTAAGGACAGCTTGCCCTTATCACACTTGCACTTGAATACTGTGGAAATTTGGGCTTTCCCTGTAGGCACTGGCTGGTACCTGGCCTTTTGAATTAGAGGAAATGCCTGGTGTTGGATGTGAAACTGGGTATTTCTCTGGCTCCACTTGCCCATATATATATATTTAAATGTTTCTGCTTATTGGATAGAGACGGAGATATTGAGAAGGGGAGGAGGGAGATAGAGAGGGAAAGAGAAAGACACCTAGGGGATATGCCGCACCACTCCCAAAGCTTTCCCCCTGCAGTTGGGGACCAAGGGCTTGAACCTAGGGCCTTACGCAGTGTAATGTGTGTGCTCAACCAGGTGTGCCGCCACCTGGCCCCTCCGCTTGCTTTTCTATAGGTGATGCAGAAAGCCTTTATCAGGTGTGTTTCACCAGGAATTCTACCCCACCCATGCTCCTATTCCTGCAAAAATGCTCCTTCCCAACAGCTTAAGACTTGCAGTTATGTTTTCCGGCTACTCCGTCCTGCTTTTGTTGTATGAAAACTGGATGAATGCTTTTGTCATTTCGAGTCTGAGTCAGCATCACTCAGCTGTGATTCCTTCTCGTTTATCTGAGAGTTCAAGCAGAGCTGCAAATGAGGCAGAGAGATTTCTGGAGGTCTCTAAACACCAACATACTACCCAGATACCTCTCGCTATTGGACCCAAAATGTTGGGCTGTACGCTGATGGGAAAAGGGGAAGACAATGAACGGGAAAGAGGAGAGGAGATTTTGAAAAGCAGTGGTGGGCTGTCAGATTTCCTGGAAGCATTTCAGAGCAAGATGCCATGGGGGGGGGGGGGGCTGGGCGGGGCATATTTTACTGGTTGTTGCTTGCCACCAGGGTTATTGCTGGGGCTCTGCCCACCATTCCACTGCTCCTTGCAGGATTTTTTTGTCATACCGTCCACCTGAGCCATTTGTTTTTTTGTTTTGTTTTTCTCTCTCTTTCTCTCTCTCTCTCTCTCTGCCTCCAGGGTTATCACTGGGGCTTGGTGCTGGCACTACAAATCCACTGCTCCTGGGAGCCATTTTTTTTCTATTTTTATTGGATAGGACATAGAGAAATTGAGAGGTGAGAGGAAGATGGAGAGGGGAGAGAAAAAGAGACCCCTACACACCTTCACCGCTCATGAAGCATCCCCTCTTCAGGTGGGAGTAGGGGCTTGAACCCGGATCCTTGCGTGGGCCCTTGCAGTTAGTACTATGTGTGCTGAGCCAGGTGCACCACTGCCTAGCCACCTCTTTCACACTCTATATACCTCTATATTTCTGTCTTTATCTACCATATGTATATATTTATATACACACATATTCTTATATACACACATATAAATACATACAAAAAAGACACACAGAGAGAAACAGCACAGCACTGTTCCACTGTTGGGCCCTAAGCATCACCCATCTTTTTTTAAACTTTATGTATTTCAATGAGAGAGATACACAGAGAAAGGTATAGAGAAATATATCTCTATCTATATATATATAGATGGAGAGAGAGAGAGAGAGAGAGGCAGGGGGAAGAGATCAGAGCACTGCTTAGCTCTTGCTGATGGTTGTGCTGGGGATCTGAACTTGGTACCTCAGAGCCTCTGGCAGGAAAACCTTTTTTAAAATTTAATTTGTATTATTTTTATTTATTTATTGGATAGAGACAGCCAGACATGGAGAGGGATGGGGAAGTAGAAAGGGAGAGAAACCAAGAGACACCTGCAGCACTGCTTCACCACTCACAAAGCTTCCCCCTATAGATGGGGTTCAGGGTTTTGAACCTGGGTCCTTGTGCGTTATAACGTGTGCTGAACCAGGTTCACCGCCACCAGACCAAGAAAGTCTTTTTATATAACCAGTCTGTGGGGTCCCCAGCCCAGCATTCCCTTATAATGAGGCTTCCATATAGTGAGCCAGGGATCTAACCACACTCTTAGCACATGACAAAAATGTATGTTCCACAGACTAAGTTATCTCCAGGCCCTCTTAATTTGATTCTAAAACCTCGAAGCTTTTTCTTTTAAGTCCTGACCTAATACTGTCATATCTCATTATCCCCAGATTTTGTATTTACTTAATGATGCTGGGTCCACAAACAAAATTCCCCAATGTCAAATTTGGAAGCCCAAGTCAAATAAAGCACATTACTTTGGAACTCAGCCTCATGTTTACAGATAGATATTATAGCCTTGTGAGTCTGCTAATAATATTTATTGCAATAATCTATGGCATCTCTCCCAGAAGATTCCCCAGATTCATCTGTACAGATTAAAGTTGGTTCCCTTATCAACATGCTTGGCTGTAATTCTCTGCTGTGAAAGGTATGTTTTCACTGTTCTGTTTGCATGAGGAAAAAGCCCAGCCTCCCTTTTTTTTTTTTTAATTTTTTTTATATTTATTTTATTTATTTCCTTTTGTTGCCCTTGTTGTTTTATTGTTGTAGTTATTATTGTTGTTGTTGTTGGATAGGACAGAGAGAAATGGAGAGAGGAGGGGAAGACAGAGAGGAGGAGAGAAAGATAGACACCTGCAGACCTGTTTCACCGCCTGTGAAGCGACTCCCCTGCAGGTGGGGAGCCGGAGTTCGAACCGGGATCCTTATGCCGATCCTTGTGCTTTGCGCCACCTGCGCTTAACCTGCTGCGCTACAGCCCGACTCCCCAACCTCCCTTTCTTAATGAGTGTCCTGTTGTTTTGCTACTGACTCACACCGAACTTGCCAACCTAGGAAAACACTGTACTGCATAGAATAAAACATCTAAATGTGTGGTTGGACAAACTTATTATTTTTAAATCCATGTCCCCAAAAGGGATGTTTTATCTTATTTTTTAAAATATTTATTTATCCCATTTTGTTGCCCTTGTTGTTTTATTGTTATAGTTATTGTTGTTGTTACTGATGTTGTTGTTGTTGGATAGGACAGAGAGAAATGGAGAGAGGAGGGCAAGACAGAAAAGGGGAGAGAAAGATAGACACCTGCAGACCTGTTTCACCGCCTGTGAAGTGACTCCCCTGCAGGTGGGGAGCCAGGGGCTCGAACCAGGATCTTTACACTGGTCCTTGTGCGCCACCTGTGCTTAACCCGCTGCGCTACCGCCCAACTCCCTGGACACGCTTATTTTTAAGCTTAGTCATTTGATACAATACTCTGCATGAGGCAATAATTAAAGTTTGCATAATAAAGCAACTTAAACTGGAGTTATTTAGTAGATTATCTCATAGTTAAAAGGTTGAGGGTGTTATTAGAATAAAAATGCATTTCAGTATCGTGAGTACAACTCCATAGTTTAATAGCACATTTTATTTTTTTATTTTTTTATTTAAGAAGGGATTAATGAACAAAACCATAAGGTAGGAGGGGTACAACTCCACACAATTCCCACCACCCAATCTCCATATCCCACCCCCTCCCCTGACAGCTTTCCCATTCTCTAGCCCTCTGGGAGCATGGACCCAGGGTCATTGTGGGATGCAGAAGGTGGAAGGTCTGGCTTCTGTAATTGCTTCCCCGCTGAACATGGGCGTTGACTGGTCGGTCCATACTCCCAGCCTGCCTCTCTCTTTCCCTAGTAAGGTTGTTAAGTGAACTAAGTCAGAAAAATAGCACATTTTTGTGTGTGTACGCAAACTTTTACTACGGTTTTATTTCAAGGCAACAACAAAATCTGGGAGTAGAGGGTTTACTGGGGGAGTTAGGGTGGGTAGAAGGTTAGCTTGGAAAGAAGGGAGAGTAAAATTCAAGAAATGGGGTCAAACCAGGTGTGCTACAATGCACAAGGACCCAGGTTCAAGCCCCCAGTCCCTGCCTGTAGGGGGGAAGCTTCGTGAACCATGAAGCAGTACTGCAGACGTCTCTTTTACTCTCTCCCTCTCTTATCTGCTTCTCCCCTCAATTTCTATCTCTAGCCAATCAATAAAATATTAAAAAAATAGCCAATCAATAAAATATTAAAAAAAAAATGATTAGCTTTGAAAAACATACAACGGGAAGATAGCAAAAAGCCCTTTATGCCTGAAGTTCCAAAGCCTTGGGTTCAGTACCCAGGCCCACCATCAGCCAGACTGAACTTACTCTGGTTTCTCTCTGCATCTTTCTCTCTCTATCTCTCTCTTTTAAATTATTTATTTATTATTGGATTGAGACAGAAATTGAGAAGACAGGGGGACATAGAGAGGGAAAGAGATAGACACTTGCAGCCCTGCTTCACCACTCGTGAAGCTTTCTGCCTGTAGGCTTGAACCCAGGTCCTTGTGCACTATAATGTGTGTACTCAACATGGTGCACCACCTCCTGGCCCTAGTATCTTTCTAGATCTTTCATTAAAATAAAACAAAATATATTTTAAAATAAATGTATACTTAAATTTTTTTTTATTATTTTTATTTATTGGATAGAGATAGCCAGAGATCAAGAGGGATGGGAGAGATAGAGAGAGAGAGAGACAGAGAGACACCTGTAGACCTGCTTTCACCACTTGTAAAGCTTCCCCCCTGCAGGTGGGGACCCAGGGGCTCGAACCTGGGTCCTTGTGCACTGTAATGTGTTCACTTAACCAGGTGTGCCACCGCCTGCCCCCCTTAAATGTATAGTTTTAGATATAATATGTGTCGATGTATGGCTATGAGAAATTTTATGGAGATGGAGAAACAGACTTTGTGCACCCACGTCTGTCATCACACCAGAGAAGTCTGTGCTGGGCACAGAACAGTTGCATTTAAAGCTTTCTGTCCTTTTATTATTATTATTATTTCAACCTAAAGTGCCTGAGAGTTAAATCAGGAGGGTTAGATTGTCCATAAGCTTTTCTTTTTTTTACTTAAGTACTTTATTTTTTAAAAAATTTTATTCATTTTTATCACTGCTCAGCTCTGGCTTATGGTGGTGCAGGGGATTGAACCTGGGATCTTAGAGCTTCAGGTATACATGAGAGTCTCTTTGCATAACCATTATGCCATCTACTCCCCACCCCTATTCTTAAGCTTTTTCAAGCCACCAGGATTTAGAGAGGAAATACTACACTGATTTTTCTCTTCCTGTTGGAAAACTGGCAAGCTGACAGGGTCCTGGCCACACATTGCTGGTGAAGTACTCCCAGCTGTAACGGTAAAACAGTTTGCAACATAGCAGATGGAGCCTCAGACTCCAGAGGGAAAGGCCATGGGAAGAGCTCACCATTCAACTTCAAAGCGTCTTCGAAAGTAGCAGTAAGGACAGTGGGAGCAAGTGACTGCAGCTCCTGGCAAAGCCGGAAGACAGAGTGCCCAGGTTGTTTTGCTACCTTGAAAAGCCTCACAGTGGACTTGATTCTTGCCATTGTTGTTTCTTAGTGGGAGCACTGAGCTCTCTGGATGACATGTTGAAGAAGCAAACAGTATGGCTGAGGAGATAGCATAATGCTTATACAAGAAGACTCTCGTGCCTGAGGCTGCGAGGTCCCAGGTTCAATCCCCACACATCTGTCTACATGCTGGTATCCATCGGACTGTATTCCACTTTCAACCAAGGTGAGCTAGACTGTTCAGAACCTACTTTTCTGGCCTGGTAAAGTCCAGTGTAATTCTTAAGAGTTCTGTCTCTCTCTCTCTCTCTTTTTGGATAGGACAGAGAAACTGCGGGGGTGGGGGAGGAGAGAAAGATAGACACCTGCTGATCTGCTTCTCCAGTTGTGAAGCAACCCCCCTGCAGGTGGGAGGGCTCGAACTGGGATCCTTGAGCATTGTACTGCATGTGTTTAACCTTGTGCACCACCGCCTGCCCCCTGCCTCTCAGTCTTTATGCCTTCCTCTCACTCCCCTCCTCTCTTCTCTCCATCTGCTTCTTTCCTCTGCCCTCTACTTTCCTATCTTCTTATCCATTTTCTTTCATTCTTCTTCCCCTCCTCCTCCTCCTCCTTCTTTTTCCCTATCTTTGTTCCTCAGTAGCCAAACAGAAATTTATAAGGGAATGAGGAGACCAAGACTGATTGCTGCCTCTTCCTGTCTTTGCTGAAGGGAAAACACTGTTTTTCTTTTCTTCTTTCTATAATAATTTTCCAGGCGAGGGCAAGGGTAAAATAGCTTAACGGTTATGCAAAGAGACTCACATGCTTGAGGCTCCAAGGTCCCAGGCTCAATCCCTTGCACCACCATAAGCCGGAGTTGAGCAGAGCTCTGGTTCAAAAGATAAATAAAATAAAATGAATGGAATAAAAACATTGAAAAACAATTTTATTTTCCAGGTGAGGTTGCAGAGAAAGGGAAATGGATGAGGAATAGAGAGGACATACTGCATCTTTGGAGAAGAGTTTGCTTACACACCCAGAGAAAGTTAGAGGAGCAAGGTCTGTGGATTTGAGGGACCAGGAATTTCCTGATGGAATCCAGCCCAAGCACAGGCAAGGCAATGCACCTCCCAAGTCCCAGGCTCTTGCCTGGAAAAATGGGAATAACTCAACCAGTCATCAATTTAAAAACCTAACTTCTGAATACAGGTTGACATGTATGTATATATGTATCTACCTATTTTTTTAAAGGTTTATTTTTCATGAGATGAACAGAAAGAAAAACCATAGTAATGCTCAGCTCCAGCATATAGTGGTGGCACCTCAGATCTGCAAATCTGCTGTGCTCTCTCTGGCCCCAAGGCCTCTCCTGCCCTGAAGTGTGGTGGTCTCCTCCTTACTCTCCACATGTTTTTTTTTTTTTTTTCCTCCTTTTTGTTGCCCTTGTTGTTGTAGCCTCATTGTGGTTATTATTATTGCCATTGTTGATGTCGTTCGTTGTTGGATAGGACAGAGAGAAATGGAGAGAGGAGGGGAAGACAGAAAAGGGGAGAGAAAGACAGACACCTGCAGACCTGCTTCACCGCCCGTGAAGCGACTCCCCTGCAGGTGGGGAGCCGGGGGCTCGAACCGGGATCCTTACGCCGGTCCTTGCGCTTTGCGCCACCTGCGCTTAACCCTTTGCGCCACCGCCCGACCCCTCTCCACATGGTTTTACTGAAGAAATGTCCACTGGGTTGAGTTCCAGCCCCCCGAGGATAAGAGTGATAGTCTACATGCTCCATATTGGCATTCTGCTAAGTGGCTGAAGCAGTGGCCCTGAGCACTGGCTACGGTTACTCCTCTCTGAGGGTGAGACTACTAGGAGCCTGACCCAGACCTTAACTGTTGGATGCTTTTGTCTTCAGGTGTGATCTTGAATGAGGAGAGACGTGTATGTCCAGCTACTACTAATTGGCTTATGTATTTAGTTTTATATTTCTTGATTCCATCCTTCTAGGTGACATAATTTTTTAGATAGGCATTTCAAGGGGAAGACATTAAAACACTAGAATTTCCTCTGGTGCCTCACATTCCCCTGCAGTACCAGGGTTTGAACCTGGGTTCCTGGTGTATGGTGCATTCAACTCATGCCCTACCTGGTGAGCTCTGTCTCTCACCTTACATCAGCCTTTGTATTTGTTTTTTACATGCAACCTGAATACTAACATTGCTTCTGATCTTCTTAGGTTCTCCCTCTCCCTCTCCCTCTCCCTCTCCCTCTCCCTCTCCTTCTCCCTCTCCCTCTCCCTCTCCCTCTCCCTCTCCCTCTCCCTCTCCCTCTCCCTCTCCCTCTCCTTCTCCCTCTCCCTCTCCCTCCTCTCCCCCTCCCCTCCCTCCCTCTCCCTCTCCCTCTCCCTCCCTCTCCCTCCCTCTCCCTCTCCCTCCTCTCCCTCCTCTCCCTCTCCCTCCTCTCCCTCTCCCTCCTCTCCTCTCCCTCTCCCTCCTCTCCTCTCCCTCCTCTCCCTCCTCTCCCTCCTCTCCCTCCTCTCCCTCCTCTCCCTCCTCTCCCTCTCCCTCCTCTCCCTCCTCTCCCTCTCCCTCTCCCTCTCCCTCTCCCTCTCCCTCCTCTCTCTCCTGGGTTCTTGCTGGGGCTCAGTGTCAGCACTACAAATCCACCACTCCTGATGGCCTTTTTTTTTTTTTTAATTGGATAGGACAGAGAAATTGAGAAGGGAGGGGAGATAGAGAAGGACTGACAGACACCTGCAGACCTGCTTCACTGCTCATCAAGTGTTCTTCCTCCAGGTGGGGAGCAGGAAGCTCAAACCTGGGTCCTTGCGCTTGGTAATATGTGCACTTAAACACCCCCCTTGGGTGTTTTCTCTGTACCTTGTAACTCCCGAGTTTTTTTTTTTTTTTAATTTATTTTCAGCAGAGGAAAATTGGCACTGCCAGTTCTCTCTCCTGTCATTCGGTCACGCACCTAAATGCCTTTTCCCAGATCATAAGGACCCAGAGAGCAGATTGCTAGGGAAACCACAGAGCCTGTCCCTGAGCCTGGTAACTGATGGTCTAACGAGGCAAAATGCTGAGCAGCCAGTCATTCAGGACCACTCTCAGGATTTTTTTCTCAGGGGCTAGGTGCTAGGAACTTCTCAATAGGGATATTCTTAGAGGGGGACACTGAGAATGAACACACAGGATGGGGAGAGACAGCTTAATGGTTATGCACAAAGGACTCTCATGTCCGAGGCTCCAAAGTCCCAGGTTCAATCTCTGGTAGCACCAGCACCAGCCAAAGCTGAGCAGTGATCTGATCTCTCTCTCTGCATCTCTCTTGCTAGAAACAGAGAGGAAGGAAGGAAGGAGAAAGGGAGAAAGAAAGAATGCACACAATGTAAAGTTTGACTGTGAATCAAAGATGACTTAAGGGAGCAATTGCCAATGCGTTTTCTCCATTATAGGGGTAGTTGTCAGAAGTAGACAAAGTGCGTGTGTGTGCGTGTGTGCATGTGTGTGTGTGTGTGTGTGTCTGTGTGTGTGTGTGTGTGTGTGTGTGTGTCTGTGTGTGTGTGTGTTCTGCACACAGACTTAGAAGGTTGATTCAGAAGAAGAATTTACATGGGTTTAGGCTAGAGGGACTTTTGGCTGATTGAAATGAAAAATTAAAAAAAAAAAATCCTCCTCTCTCATGGTGATTACCCTAATCATAAAACCCTTCTAGTTTAAGAAGTTTTAACTTTTTTATTAGCTTTTAAAATTATTTATCTATTGTTGGACAGAGACAGAGAGAAATTGAGAGGAAAGAGGGAGATAGAGACAGAGAGACACCTGCAGCCCTGCTTCACCACTTTCTCCTTGCAGGTGGGGACTGGGGGCTTGAACCTGAGCCCTTGTGCACTGTAGTGTGTGCCCTCAGCCGAGTGTGCCACGGCCCAGCCCCAAAAAATCTTAATTTCTTTAAAGGTGAAGATGAAAGTAAACCTAGAATATTGTGTTAAGCAGTTTCTATAGCCCAGTATTTTTAAAATTTTTTAAACATTTTTATATTTATGTATTTATTTATTTATTTTCCCTTTTGTTGCCCTTGTTGTCTAACGTTGTGGTTATTGATGTCGTTGTTGTTGGATAGGACAGAGAGAAATGGAGAGAGAAGGGGAAGACAGAGAGGGGGAGTGAAAGACACCTGCAGACCTGCTTCACCGCCTGTGAAGCGACGCCCCTGTAGGTGGGAAGCCGGGGGCTCTAACCGGGATCCTTCCACCTGTCCTTGGACTCAGCGCCACGTGCGCTTAACCCACTGCCCGACTCCCTTGGCCAGTATTTTTGAGGGGAGGCAGTGAACAGGGGAAAGGAGCGACACTAGGATACCATTCCACCATCCATGGGATTAATAACACCCTTGGTGTTATTTGTGCTGATCTTTCCCGGTGTCGGGACTGAAACCTAAGGACTCATAAGACGTGTACTCTACCGGGTGAGCTATCTCCTGGCACAAGGAGGTTGGATGTTTTAGGAAGGAAGATAGATTTGCCAGCAGGTTGTGATGAATTTTGCCCGTATTTATTTATTTATTTATTATTATTATTTGTTTTCCTTTTTGTTGCCCTGGTTGTTTTTATCATTGCTGTGGTTATTATTGTTGTTATTGATGTCATTGTTGAATAGGACAGAGAGAAATGGGAACCTTGCAATTTGCGCCATGTGCACTTAACCCGCTGTGCTACCATCCAAACCCCGCCCATATTTATTTATTTATTTATTTAGGCCTCCAAGGTTATCGCTGGGGCTTGATGCCAGCAGTATGAATCCACTGCTCTTGGAGGCCATTCCTCCCCCCCCCCCATTTTAATGGAAAGGACAAAGAGAAATTGAGAGAGGAGGGGGAGACAGAGAGGGAGAGAGAACAGAGACACCTGCAGCCCTGCTTCACCGCCTGCAGAGCGACCCCTCTGCAGGTGGGGAGCCGGCTGCAGCCGTTCTCCCAAGGCTGCAGAGGTGGGTTAACTGTCATCTTGACAAGTCTCTGTCTACATTTGTACAGAATTGCCTCTTTCTCTTCCAGGTCCAGTCCTCTCTTCCCCTCCAAGCCACACATAACTCTAGTACTGCATCCAAATGTCCCTCCCGTTTCCTCCTCTTTCTCTGGGTCTTGATGGAGCTGGGCTTCAGAGCCCTCTTATCTTCTTCCTCCTATCGCATCTCCCTGGGCTGACTTTTTTAGGGGAGAGAGAGAGAGAGAGAGAGAGAGAGAGAGGCAGGTCCCAGCATCTAAGCTTCTTCCCACGTATTGGGAGCTGAACTTTGATCTGTGTCACACCAGGCAAAGCAGAACCCTGCCCCCAGGTGAGTTATTTTGCTGACTCTATACCTGTTTTTATTGTATTTGTTCTCCTTTTAAGATTTTTGGATTTGGGACCAGGTGCTGGCGCACCGAGTTAAGTGCACATAGTACACAAATGATGGAGCAGGTCTGCAGGTGTCTATACTCTCTCCCTGCCTTCCCCTCCTCTCTCAGTTTTGCTCTGTCCTATAAAATGGAAAAAAAAAAAAAAAAAGGTCTCCAGGAGCAGTGGATTCTTCACAGTGCTGGCACTGAGCCCCAGTGATAACCCAGGAGGACAAAAAAAAAAAAAAATTGGATTCTCAGAGCCACATCTTCAGTTCTGAATTTCTGTATTATGTCTTCATTAAAAACAAAGCAAAGCCAAACAAAACACTAACGATGAGCAAAATAAATCATTCTCGGTGAAAAGGAGACGTGAGCGGAGCACTGAGAACTTTAACGTTTCAATAACATTTTGTGTTTACTTTGTAAACCGAGAGCTACCAGCCTTCCCCTGTTGACAAGCCAAAAGAAATACACTCATCTCGCTCACAGTGGCTGTGAATGTTAGATAGAAGCCACGTTCTCCCTCTCTGTCTGTCACGGCTCTCTGGGTACAGGGCAGCACACGGCCCCCTCCCATCTCCACCCCTGCTTGAGATCCTCTAGTCTCAAGATAGAAATAGAGGTTCTCTGTAGAAAATTAAAAACCTCACAATTGGTGTCAAGGGAAAAGAAGGAAATCACAAAAGCTCTCTCCTTATCCTGAAATGGAGGAGTCTGAGTCACCACGTTTCCCTGGGTCTCCTCTGAGGACACTGACGGGCTGAAGAAACTAACTCAGTGATCACTGGCCATCAACACAGCCTCCAGGTATAGGCCCTCAGCAAGCAGATGGAAGCTTTCCCCTCACACAAAGCAGAATTTAATCAACCTTTTTTTTTTGGCCACCAAGGCTATTACAGAGGCTTGGTGTTTACATGGTTCCACTGTCCCCGGCAGACATTGTCCAACACCCCCCTTTTCTCTTTCTTTTTTTTTTAAAAAAATTTGTTTCTTCCCTTTAGTTGCCTTTATTGTTTTATTGTTGTTGTTATTATTGTTGTTATTGATGTCCTCATTGTTGGATAGGACAGAGAGAAATGGAGAGAGGAGGGGAAGACAGGGAGGGGGAGAGAAAGACAGACACCTGCAGACCTGCTTCACCTCCTGTGAAGCGACTCCCCTGCAGGTGGGGAGCCAGGGCTCGAACTGGGATTCTTAGGCCGTTCCTTGCACTTTGCGGCATGTGCACTTAATCCACAGCACTACTACCCGATTCCTTCCTTCCTTCCTTCCTTCCTTCCTTCCTTCCTTCCTTCCTTCCTTCCTTTCTTTTTTCTCTTTCTATCTTTCTCTCTCTTTTTCTCTTTCTCTTTCTTTAAAGATTCTTCTTCTTCTTCTTCTTCTTATTATTATTTTGTTTGCCTCCAGGATTATCACTGGGGTTCGGTGCCAGCGCTACAAATCCACTGCTCCTGGAGGCCATTTTCCCCCATTGTGTTCCTCTTGTAGTTGTTATTGTTGTTATAGTTGTTGTAGTTGTTGGATAGGCCAGAGAGAAATGGAGAGAGGAGGGGAAGACAGAGAGAAGGAGAGAAAAACAGACACCTGCAGACCTGCTTCACCGCCTGTGAAGCGACTCCCCTGCAGGTGGGCTTTCTTTCTTTCTTTCTTTCTTTCTTTCTTTCTTTCTTTCTTTCTTTCTTTCTTCTTCCTTCTTATTTATTATTATTATTTTTTTACTAGAACACTGTTCAGCTCTGGCTTATGGTAGTGTGGGGGGATTGAACCTGGAATTTTGGAGCCTTGAGCATTAGAGTCTCTTTGCAGAACCATTATGCTATCTACCCCGCCCCCTTTTTCTTTTTCTTTTTCTTTTTCATAGAATTTGAGACATAGGAAAGATGGACAGCCATAGCACTGCTCAAGCACGTGTGAAGCTTCTCCCTTGGGTGGAGACTGAGGATTTGAACTTGGGGTCTTTGCACATGGTAACACTCGTTGAGTATGCTACTTTTTTTTTTTTTTTAAGCAGAGCACTGCTCAGCCCTGGCATATGGTGGTAGGGGGTATTGAACCTGGGACATTGGAGCCTCAGACGTGAGGGTCTCTTTGCACAACCACTATGCTATCTACTCCCATGCCAATTTTTTTTTTCTTAAATCTCTTTCTGAATTACTGACTCTTTGTATCTTAAATTTCTTTTTCATTTAATGATCACTTTGATTTTTAGTTCATAGGTAGCTTTGAACTAGCCCTTGGTGTCCTTCCTAAAGGCATGTACATAATATTTAAAAAAATAAGGGGGCCAAGCAGTAGCATAGTGGGTTAAGCACACATGGAGCAAAATGCAAAGACTGGAGTAAGGATCAGGTTCGGGCCCCCAGCTCCTCACCTGCAAGGGGGTTGCCTCAGAATCAGTAAAGCAGGTCTGCAGGGTTCTATCTTTCTCTCCTCCTCTCTGTCTTCCTCTCCTCTCTTGATTTCTCTCTTTCCTATCCAACAACAACAATAGCAATAACAATAATAACAACATGGACAACAAAATGGGAAAAATGGCCTCCAGGAATAGTAGATTCATAGTGCAGGCACCAAGCCCCAGCAATAACCCTGGAGACCAAAAAAAAGAAAAGAAATACCTTCTCCTGTTGGTAATTTTTCTTTTTCTTTTTTTCCCTTTGTTTGATAGGATGGAGAGAGATTGAGAGAAGAGAGAGAAAGAGACACACCTACAGACCTGCTCCACCGATGATGTTTTTTTTAAAATAAGAGAAACAGATCATCACTCCTCCATAGGTGGTACCAGGGATCAAACTCAGGACGTCATGTGCGTAAGTCCTTGACTAAGTCACCTCCCAGGCATTCATTCTTGGGTGATGTCTATCCACCACAAAAAGAAGCTGGGATCTGAAAATATCCTATTTGTGAATGGATCTGGGAGATCTCAAGAGGGAGGTGGACTTGGACGCTTTGAGTCTTCAAGCTGTTGATGGGTTCATGTCTGCCAGTCCAGAAGCTCTGTGGTCAGACCTAACTTCCTTTTAAAAAATGCCTTCAACATTTAATTTTATGAGTCAACCACTTGTGTCTCATTTAGCTCTGCCCTAATACGAATTCAAAGGGTATGAAGGGAGAGTTATAGTCAGCAGAAGTTGACAATCTAATGCAGAAAAGAGCCTGACAAAAAAAAAAAAATCTCACAATAAGATAATATGGTATGTCACGGTGAAGCTATGGAGTGAAATATTTAATTCAAGAACAGCTTTGCTGAGAGCTGAGCAATGGTGAAATAAATAAATAAATATCTTAAAACAGAGAGCAAAGGTCTTTTTTAAAAAATATTTATTCCCTTTTTGTTGCCCTTGTTCTTATTATTGTAGTTATTATTGTTGTTATTGATGTTGTCATTGTTGGATAGGACAGAGAGAAATGGAGAGAGGAGGGGAAGACAGGGAGAGAAAGACAGACACCTGCAGATGGGCTTCACCCCCTGTGAAGCGACTCCCCTTCAGGGGACAAAGGTCTTTTTTAAAAAGCATGTACAGGGGCCGGGTGGCAGCTCACCTGGTTGAACCCACTTGTTACAATGTGCAAGGACCCAGGTTCGAGTCCCCAGTCCCCACCTGCAGGGGGGAAGCTTTGAGAGTGGTGAATCAAGGCTACAGGTGTCTCTCTTCCTCTCTCTCTCTCCCTACCCTCTCAATTTCTGGCTGTCTCTATCAATAAATAAATAAAGATAAAAAGAAGAGCTTTGCAAGGGAAGCGGTATTTAGATGAACTTGGGTGGAAGGAAGCCAGAAGGAAAAGGGATGCTGTCAAGGCTGTAAAACTCAGATGCAGTGACTAGCACCCCCGTTTACCTAGAGCTCAAGGATTATGTACAAACTAAGGCTTTGTCCTGGGGTGGGGTGGGGGGCTCATAGTCTGGTGAATGAGAAATATTAAAAAGGGGAGGCAGATGGTGGTGCACCTGGTTGAGCACCCATGTTACGGTGTTCAAGGACCTGGGTTCAAGCCCCACTTATAAGAGGGAAAGCTTCACAAGGGGTGAAGCAGGGCTACAGGTATCTCTCTGTTTCTTTCCTTCTTATCCCCCTCTATTCCTCTCAACTTCCGGCTATCTCTATCCAATAAATAAAGATAATAAAAAAAAATGTTCAAAGAAAATGAATGAATGAGCATGTACTCTGCCCAGGTATGTACAGAGACCTTTGGAACATTGAGGAAGAAACCCTAACTGCGTTAGCACTCAGGGGCTGGTTGGTTATCAAGTTTTATTGGGCTCCAATCCTGAAGAATAAAGACTCTACCTGTAGAAATAAGGAATTCAATACAAGTTCCCTTTATCACTTTGACTTGTAACAAAACACATAACCTTTGCTGGGACTTTCTGAGAAAAAAATTGATGTCAAAATTCTACCAGATAGCAGTTCTCTCTTCTCAAAATTGAAGAGTAAGGATGCTAAGTTCTGCTTTTTTTTTTTTTTTCTGTCCTCACTGATTTCTCTTAGATTTTTTTTCCCCCTTTCATATGAACTTCTGTTTGCATCTCTCTCGATTTGAACCTTTAGGAAGCACCAGGGTTGACTCACCTTTGAGTCAATTCACAACATCTCTCGGGTTTTATTCAGTGAAGGCTTTGTTCTTCCAAAATCATGCTGGTACCTTTGCTTTTTTCTGTCCTGTTGGTAGGTGGTTTCAGCTTTGGTATCAACTGGCAATTTCTCAAATTGAGGTTTGAAGTTAGATTACCTAGTTCTGCTGACTGACTGAATATGGAATCTTAAATACATGATCTATTCTGCCTCAATTTACTCCTCTAGAACGTGGAAATATAAGAGTATGGGGCAGGGGTAGATAGCATCATGGTTATGCAAAAAGACTCTCATGCCTGAGGCTCCAAAGTTCCAGGTTCATTTCCCTGCACCACCATAAGTCAGAGCTGAGCAGTGCTCTGGTAGAAAAGAAATAGAGAGAGAAATAAAAGAAAAGGAAGAAAGAGAAAGAAGGGGAGAAAGAAAGAAAGACAGAAAGAAAGAAAGAGAGAAAGAGTATGACTTCAGGGACCAGGTGTTGGTTTATCTGGTTGAGCACACATGCTACAATAAGGATCTGGGTTCGAATCCCAGATCCCCACCTGCAGGGGAAAGCTTTGCAAGTGGTGAAGCAGTACTGCAGTTGTCTCTCTGTCTCTCTCCTCCTCTATAACTCTCTTTCCTCTTGATTTCTGGCTGTCTCTATCCAATAAGAGTATAACTTGATAAAGTCAGCATAACTCCACCCTGTGTCTAGGAGGCAGCTCACATTTTAATAAGTGTTGGCTGCTATTCTTAGTTTTCTGACCTTGCATTCACAGGCTGTGATGTTTCTAGTTTGTGATGGTTAATTTCTTGTAACATCTTGATGGGGCCAGGGGTTATCCGGATACCTGGCATATTGTCCCTGGGTCTATTCATGAGGGTGTTTCTGGAAGAGACTGGCATCGGCCTAGGACTGATGAAAGCGGATGGTGTTCTCCAATATGGAGGGCTTCATCTAGAGCGACCAATGTACTACTTAGTCTGACTTATTTAGTACCGACGATAGAGCCTCAGGCCTCAAGTGTGGAAGTCCCCCTCTCTGAACAAGCCTACCCTCCCCCCCAAATTTCTAACCAAGTGTGGTATGCAGCTAACAGCATAAACATCTTCTGGGGACTTATCTGGAATTCACAATCTCAGGCTCCTCCTTCTAAGATTTCTAACATGACCCCAGAATAATTTACAAACGCATTCAAGCACATAATTTCCCTGGGTGTATTGCACCAATGTAAAAGACTCTGGGGTGGGTGGGTGGGAGGGTTCAGGTCCTGGAACATGATGGCAGAGGACCTAGTGGGGGTTGTATTGTTATGGGGAAAACTGGGAACTGATCTGCATGTACAAACTATTGTATTCACTGTTGACTGTAAAACATTAATCCTCCAATAAAGAATTTTTTTTAAAAAAAAAGCACACACAATTTCTTTACTACCCATGGAAATCTCATGTTTCTGTTCTTTCTTTTTTTTAGACAGAGGGAAATTGAGAAGTCAGCAGAGACAGAGAGACACATATAGGCCTGCTTCACTGCTTGTGAAGCCTTCCCCCTGCAGGTGGGGACTGGATACTTGAACCTGGGTCCTTACACACCATAGTGTGTGCGCTTAACCAGGTGTGCCACTGCCTGGCCCCAGAAATCTCATGTTTCTAACTCTGCTTCATTAGCTAGGGAATGGCCGTTACTTCAGATCACAGATTCTGAAGAAGATATTCCAGTTAAACAATGATGATTTAAGAGTCAGCATCAATCTAACCCCATCACAATAACACTAATTATTAGAAGTGGCAGTATATAAGGTTTCCCAATAATTCTTATCAAGCTGGAGACTGGCTCCCTGCTCTGAACTCAGCCCCACACTGCAGAGGCATAAGGGAAAGGGCCTTGTCACTAGGGACTGTATTCTTCACCCAAGAAGACCATCAGGGAATGTTGGAAGAGGGACTCTCGAGAATCAAACATCCACAGTCAAAGTTGACTAGAAAGAGAGACCACTAATACAAGTCCTGGGCAAACAGCCCTCACACTGACCTGGTTTCTTGTAGAGCTAGTCTCACCATCAAGTGGAAGAATGGCAAGATTTTAAGAGGTGTTTTGCTTCATGGGATTAACTGCTGTGAGAATCAAGACACTTCTTTGGTGGTCTGGAATGTGGTGCAATGCATAAAGCACTGGACTCTCAAGCCTAAGGTCTTGAGTTCAATCCCCGGCAGCACATGTGCCGGTGTGATGTCCAGTTCTTTCTAGATGACATAACCACACTGAAGACTTTAGGGGGGCCAGGCGGTAGTGCACCTGGTTAAGCATACTCATTAAAGTGTGCAAGGACCTGGGTTCAAGCCCCTGGTTCCCACCTACAGGGGGAAAGTTTCATGAGTGGTGAAACATGTCTGCAGGTATCTCTCTGTCTCTTTCCCTTTCTCTCACCCTTTCCTCTCAATTTCTCTCTGTCTCTGTCCAGTAATAAATAGAATAAGAATAGTTTTTAAAGAAGACTGTAGTGGTTCAACACATATGTCTTCTCTCCACTCCTATGATGACTCAAATAAAGGCCCATCTCTCCAGCCTGACTTTGAAAGGATCATTTGAGGGGACTAGATAACCACTGAAAGACCTAGTAGTAAATCACCACTTCACTGACCACTGAGTGCCCAATAAAAATTGAACAAGAAGTAGGAAAAATGTGACCTCCTTACAAACCATGCAAACAATAAAGGAAGAGGAATGTGACAGGTAAAAGGAAGGCACGGGGCCCAGGTGGTGGTGCACCTTGTTAAGCACAACTATTACAGTGGACAGGGACTCGGGTTCAAACCTGCAGGGGGAAAACTTCACGAGTAGTGTAACAGGGTTGTAAGTGTTTTTCTGTATCTCTCCCTCTCTGTCTCCCCCTCTCCTCTCAATTTCTCTCGGTCTCTATCCAATAATGAAATAAAATAAAAGGAAAACATACAACACACATGAGAATAATAACTAGTTCAATAGAAACATTAGCATCATTCTCCTCTGTCCTCTCAAAGAATTAGAGGCATGCGACTATGGGGAGAGGAGCTGGCATGCTGGAGAAGTTGAAGGTGCAAGTGTCAGTTTGGAAATGAAAAAGCTTTGGAAAAAAAAAAGAGTTATGAAGAGTAAGAGGCCAGGTGGTGGCACACCTGGTTGAGTTCACAAGTTACTATGTGCAAGGACCTGGGCTCAAGCTCTGGATCCCCACCTGCAGGGGGAAAGCTTTGCAAGTGGTGAGGTAGTGTTGCAGGTGTCTCTCTCTCTCTCCCTCTCTGCCACTCCCTGCCCTCTCAATTTCTGGCTGTCACTATACAATAGATAAATATAGTTTATTCAAATTTATTTTCCCTTTTGTTGCCCTGCCTTTTTATTGTTGTAGTTATTGATGTCATCATTGTGCTACTACCCGACTCCCATAAAGATAGTTTTTTTTTTAAAAAGTTACAAAGGGTAAGAATGAGAAGAAATTGCATAGAAGCAGGTGGAAATACACAAGACAGTGAAAGAAAGACTGAGGGGGGTCGGGCGGTAGCGCAGCAGGTTAAGCGCAGGTGGCGCAAAGCGCAAGGACTGCCCTAAGGATCCCGGTTCGAGCCCCCGGCTCCCCACCTGCAGGGGAGTCGCTTCACAGGCGGTGAAGCAGGTCTGCGGGTGTCTGTCTTTCTCTCCCTCTCTCTGTCTTCCCCTCCTCTCTCCATTTCTCTCTGTCCTATTAAAAAAAAAAAGAAAGACTGATAGCTGAGAAGCAAGCACAGTAATGGTGTGTGTGCGCCTGCTACAGTAGAAGCAGAATAAGCTAGTTCACGATCCACACTTTCCAGCTTTGCTCCAGCAGACAAACACAGACAGGTGTTCACTCTTCATGGGAAGCTTGAAAGCACGTAAACATTTCTCTGTGTAGTAGGCGGAGGGAGACTACAAAGCAACGGATGCCGGTGAGAAATTCCTGATTCAAGATAGTGGCTACCTCAAAGGACTGGGGAATAGAATCTCAAATGTATCTATCTGGTGAGTTTCAGTTACATTCAGTTTGTGAGTGTGTGTGTGTGTGTGTGTGTGTGTGTGTGTGTGTGTGTGTGTGTGTGGTGAATATTCACGGATCCTTGTTTGCAGCCTTTTGTACTGATGAGAATGAAACTGCTCCAACTTTATTGATATGGAAGTTTGAGTTCTGTTACATTATTTCTAAACTCCAGTGGGAATTTTCAAGATTCATATTCATCAATTCTTTTTTTTTTTAAGAAAACTTTTATTTGCTAATGAGAAAAGAGAGAGGGAATGGGGCCAGGTGGGGGCGTACCTGCTTAAGCGCGTGCACACATGCCAGTACATAAGGATCTGGGTTCAAGCCCCTGGTCCACATTTTCAGGGGAAAACCTTCATGAAACAGTGCTGCAGATGATCTGTGTCTATTTCCCTCCTTCTTTGCCCCCCCCTCAAATTTTCTCTGTCTCTATCCAATAATAAATAAAAATATTTAAAAAAGAAAAGAAGGAAAGAAGAAGGAAGGAAGGAAGGAAGGAAGGAAGGAAGGAAAAAAGAGGGAGAGAGAACCAGACAACCACTCTGCTTGAGGGTCCAAGACTTCATCCACTCTATCACCTCCTGGGTCACTATATTCAGGAAATCTCATTACTTTTGTTCTATTTATCTTAAACTTTTACCTTATGAAATACTGTTACACACGTAACATGTTATTTTGCATGTTCCAGAGTGATGCTCTGGTTCTGTCTCTCTCATTCATACATAAATGAATCCTTTAAAAAAAAACCCACAAAGATTCGTTTTCTATGAGACAGAATTTCATTTGACAAAAAAGAGAGAAGCCAGAGTTGTACTCAGTACCTGGAGGACTAGGAAAGGGCCTGGGACCCTCAGGCATGCAAGAGCCCTGCGCTCTACCAGCTGAGCTATTTCCCTGACCTAAAATTCTGGTTTAAGTTGTACTAAATGTGGGGCCAGATGGTGCATGTTACTATGGGACCTGTTACTATGCTCACAGATGAGGGTTCAAGCCCAATATTAGGGAGTATTAGGGAGTCAGGCGTTAGCCCAGCGGGTTAAGCGCAAGTGGCGCAAAGCACAAGGACCAACGGAAGGTCCCTGGTTTGAGCCCCCGGCTTCCCACCTGCAGGGGAGTTGCTTCACAAGCAGTGAAGCAGGTCTGCAGGTGTCTATATCTTTCTCTCCCCCTCTCTGTCTTCCCCTTCTCTCTCCATTTCTCTCTGTCCTATCTAAGAACGATGACATCGATAACAACAATGACAACAACAATAAGAAACAAGGGCAACAAAAGGGAAAATATAGAAGTCATATTAGATGTATGTGTGTATATGGACACTGGGCCTCATACAGTATTACTTATAGTCTCTATTTCTTTAATTGCGTCTGCTCTGCCAGCAGATTCTGAGGCCAAATTTCCCATTATGGTGCTGATTTATATAACCCTTGTACCTGCCATTATTAAGAGTTTTGCTATATGTATCATGTGACTCAGGAAGTTCATTAATTATTCTTTTATAGAGACAGAGAGAAATTGAGGGGGATGAGGAGACAGAGAGGAGAGAGACAGAGAGACATCCGCAGCCCTGCTTCACTACTTGTAAAGCTTTCCCCCTGCTGGTGGGGACCAGGGGCCTTGGACCCAGGTCCTTGCGCACTGTAACGTGTGCACTCAACCAGGTGTGCCACCACCCGGCCCCCTCATCAAATGCTCTTGTAGATGTTATAATCTGCCTCTTTTTCTGCTTCATGGTCTTGATCCTGAATTCTCCTTACCCGATTTTAATTTGTCCATTCCTGCTTTCTGTTTGCATACATTGACCTATTTTTATTTTCATTTTCATGGTCATTCTGTTTTTGTAACACACAGCACTAGGTTGGCATATCCACTATGATAATTTGAGTTGTAAATGGCTCACTGGTTAATAATAACAAACAAACAAACAAACAAAGAAACAAGGAGGGTCATGCATGTATTCTTATGAAGTTTCCGGATAGATTTCTTGTCCAGCATGGCCTGTCTTGATGTTGCTGTTCAATTTCTCTCAGCTCCACATGTGGTGTGCTGCTTCTCTGGTGGCTTTATATGTCACAGTGTAGTAACAGAGAACTCTTCTTTTGAAAACCCTGGAAATTCCAGAATGACATGCCAACCCTCTTAAACAAATCCTGTGACTAGTGTCATGAACCACTGAGTTTAGGCTTGTGTTTGTCAAACTGGACCCAATCTCTTTGTTGAGGAAATTGATATGATGATGAATGATTAGCTTAGATGAATAAAAAGCCACTCTAAAACTCAAATGTGAGGTTATTGTGTTTCCTTCCTTCCTTCCTTCCTTCCTTGCTCCCTCCCTTCTTCCCTCCCTTTCTTTTTGCCTCCAGGGTTATTGCTGGGACTTGGTGCCAGAACCAGAAATCCAGTCCTCCTGAACGCCATCCCCCCACCCCCCCATTTTATTGGGTAGGACAGTGAGAACTTGAGAGAGGAAGAGGGAGGTGGAGAGGGAGAAAGAGTGGTCTGGGAGGTGGCACATAGATAAAGCACTGGACTCTCAAGCTTGATCCCCAGCAACACATGTACCAGAGTGATGCCTGGTTCTTTCTCTACTGTCTTTCTCATTAATTAATAAATAAAATATCATATGTTCACACGTATCCATAAACTAGGGCAAAATATATACCTGAAAGCAAAAGTACACAATAGTCTGCACTGAGAACCCCTCAACTCTTCATCTGCACTATTCCAGCCTTTAGGTCCATGATTGCTCAACAATTTGTTTGGCTTTGTATGTTAACTCTCTTTTAGGCCACCAGGTTCCATACGCCAGCATGATGCCAACCAGATTTCCCTGGATAGACAACCCCACCAATGAATGAGTCCTGGAGCCCCACTTCCCCACAACCCCAACCTACTAGGGAAAGGAGACAGGCTGAGAGTATGGATCGACCTGTCTATCAACGCCCATGTTCAGTGGGGAAGCAATGACAGAAGCCACACCTTCCACCTTCTGCATCCCACAATGAACTTGGGTCCATACTCCCAGAGGGATAAAGAGTAGGATAGCTATCAGGGAAGGGGGTGGGATACAGAGTTCTGGTGGTGGGAACTGTGTGAAGCTGTATCCCTCTTGTCTTGTGGTTTTGTCAATGTTTCCTTTAAATAAAATTTTTTAAAATAAATCTTTAAAAGATAGAAAAAGGCTGGGAGTGTGGATTGACCTGCCAATGCCATGTCCAGTGGGGAAGCAATTACAGAATTCAGACCTTCCATCTTCTGCACCCCATAATGACCCTGGGTCCATGTTCCCAGAGGGATAAAGAATAGGAAAGTTTCCAATGGATGGGAGGGGATATGGAACTCTGGTGGTGGGAAATGCGTGGAATTGTGCCTTTCTTATCTCACAGTCTTGTCAATCATTATTAAATCACTAATAAAAAATTAAAAATTACATTGGAGTACACTTATTAAGATATGCATTTACATGAAATGGATGAAATTCACTGAGACATTTAGGATGTTCCTAGGTAAGAAAACTCAATATTGTAAAGATGCCTATTTCTATTATTATTATTATTTTATTATCTTTATTCATTGGATAGAGAGCGCTAGAAATTGAGAGGGGAGGGGGAGAGAAAGGGAGACACCCGCAGCACTGCTAACACCACTCACAAAGCTAAAGCTTTCCTCCTGCAGGTGGGGACTGGGGGCTCGAACCAGGGTCCTGGTAACATGTGCATTGTAACACGGGTGCTCAATGAGGTGAGCCATCACCCGACCCCTAAAAATGCCTATTTTTCTTCAAATTGCTCTCTAACGGGCCAGTGTAATAACTCTCTTAGTGTGCTACTTTGCCATGTATGCAATCCAGTTTCAGTCCTGCCCCCAGTGTAGGGAAATAAGCTACAGTCTTGACCTCTCTTTCACTTCTTCTTCTAGCGTTTGCCCTTCTTCCGTAGCCAGTCAACAGCGTCAGGTTGAGCCTGATGTCAAGTTTCGAGACCTCCTTTGAATCTGGAGAGGTGGCAGTCGTTGACTATGTGGGTCATAGTCTGTCTGGAGCTGCAGGGGCAGTTCGGGTCGTCTCTGGCTCCCCAGCGATGGAACATAGCGGCGCACCGGCCATGGCCTGTTCGATAGCGATTGAGGAGGGCCCGATCATAACGTGCTAGGTCAAAGCTGGGTTGACGCTTGCAGGGGTCTGTGATGAGGTGTTTGTTCTTGACCTCAGCTGACTGCCAACTCTGTTTCCAAGAGACTGGAACAGAGAAGTTCAGTGTAGGTGTAGGGGACCAGATTGGGTGACGAGACGTCAAGCGTTGAACAGGGTGGGTGAAGATATTCGTGTATATTGGCAGGTCCGGGGTCGAGTGTAGATGTGGGAAATGAACTTAGATGATGCCGCATCCCGACGAATATCTGGCGGGGCGATGTTGCTAAGAACTGGCAGCCATGGAACCGGGGTGGAACGGATGGTTCCAGAAATTATCCTCATGGAGGAATATAATTTGGAATCGACCAAGTGGACATGGGGGCTACGGAACCATCCTGGGGCACAGTATTCTGCAGTGGAATAGCATAATGCCAGAGATGATGATCATAGTGTGGAAGCGCTCGCGCCCCATGAGGAGCTGGCCAGTCTTGCAATGATGTTATTCCTGGTGCCCACCTTTGCTGCAGTTTTTATGAGATGTTCGTGAAATGACAGAGTGCGATCGAGAGTAACGCCAAGATAGACTGGCTGGGCTTCATGCCGGATTCTCGTATCGCCAAGCTGCACATTAAGCTCACGCGAGGCCGAGGCATGGTGTAGATGGAAAACAGATGATACCGTTTTTGCAGTGCTAGGGATTAGTCGCCATTTTTTACAGTCATCAGATATCAGAGACAAGTCTTTCATGAGTGTTTCCTCGAGGATGTTGAACTTGGATGCCTGAGTTGATGCCTGAGTTTCACTGTCTCTACGCTTCTCCACTTCTACCTGAAACAAAGCAAAACAACCTCTCTAAAACCGGCACAGCCCTACTTAATATCATGGTGGTTTTTTTCTGCTGAATGTGCGCTTAGGGAAGGAGTTTTGGCGGTTGGAACAAAAGACTGTAAAGTCTGCCTGTTAAAATTAATGACTCTAGAATAACCAGGAAATCTCTGAATTAAGCCAGGGTTAATGGATCTATATAAAAAGAGAACTTTTTTTTTTGATTTTACAACAATTATATAAACAATATAAAGCTGTGGTAATTAAAGACAATGCAGTGTTGGTACAAAAGTAGGGGAAATTGTGAAACAAAGCAAAAAAAATCCTGATAAAGATTAAAGTAATATCAGGATAGCTTAGCACAATAAGTGTGTGTGTGTGTTTGTGTCTGTTTCTGTGAAATTCAGGAAAGCATATGAATTATTATTATTTTTTTTTACTAGAGCACTACTCAGTTTTGGCTTATGGTGGTGTAGGGGATTGAACCTGGGACTTTGGAGCCTTGGTATGAGAGTCTTTTTGCATAACCATTATGCTATCTACCCCTGCCAAGCATATGAATTATTCAAGATACAGTTAGGCAATAGTTATTAATTTGGAGGGAAAAAAAAAATCAAGAGCCAAATCTTTATCTCACAGTTCACACTGAAATCAATACCAGATGGGATCTATCTGCAAATTAAAGCAAAGCTGGTCTTTCTATGTATGACAGTAGGAAACAATATATATATATATGGCTATGTAGATCTTTCTACTTCTTTTTTTTTTTTTTTTTGCATGTGAAAACAAGCACATTGGGAACTAATACTTCTGCTGAATGACACAATGTATGAGTAAAAATTTCAAAGGAAAATAACACTTATGCTACCAGAGAGCTAATAAGTCAAAGAAAAGGAGACACGGATTTGTGAACCTTACATTTGCCGACTGTTCCTTCATGAATCCCCTAGACAGCTGCCAGTGTGGGAAGCTAGGTGTGGGAGACAGGAGGTGAGCTGAACCTTGAGAAGAGACCCTTGTGTGTAAGTGTGTTTTGAGGGTGGATGGGAGGAGAGGCAAGTGGGAGGAGGTCAGTGTCAAGGAGGGGAGTATTGCTAATCTCAAAAGTTACAGGATGGGTCATCAAACTAAAGAGCTATTTTCCTGAAATAGACTTTTTCCCCAGAAGGAACTAAAGTCTCACTTATAATCAAGATTGTTTTTAAGACTGAATTAAGCCTAGTAAGTGCTGGGGCTGGGGCTGGGTGGTGGCGCACCTGGTTGAGTGCACGTTACAATGCACAAGGATATGGGTGTGAGCCCCCAATCCCCACCTGCAAGGGGAAAGCTTTACAAGTGGTGAAGCAGTGTTACAGGTGTCTCTCTGTCTCTCTCCCTTCCTACCTTCCCTCTCCTCTTTATTTCTGGCTGTCTCTGTCCAATAAATAAATAAATAAAGATTAAGAAAATAAAAGATAGTGGTCCGGGAGTTGGTGCAGTGATAAGGCTTTGGACTCTCAAGCATGAGGCCCTGAGTTCGATCCCCGGCAGCACATGTACCAGAGTGATGTCTGGTTCTTTCTCTCTCCTCCTATCTTTTTCATTAATAAATAAATAAAATATTAAAAAAAAAGATAAGTAACTCTAGTCATCTGTCAGAAACAGAAGAAACAGACAAGACCTTCTCTGGAGGAAGATAATATCCTAATCTCAGATGAGCACTACTTTTCATATACAGCATCTGATGTTTAGTTAAAAAATAACCAGGCATTAAAGAATCAAACATTGTAATGTAAAATGAAGGAGCCAGGAGGTAGTACACACAACTGAGCTTACACAAGTCTATGTACGAAGATCCAGGTTCAAGCCCCTGGTCCCCACCTGTAAGGGGGATGCTACATGAGTGGTGAAGGAGGGCTTCTGGTGTCATCTTTCTCTCTCCTTTTATTATTATTATTATTATTTTGTGGTGACACAGTATGCCGGTGACCATGGACGGAAGCCCCAGCATGGTGCTGACGTCAGCCTTGGTGACAGAAGGTGGACAGGGTGTGCAGTGATATGTGCAGGCCCATGGTGGACTGTAGGTGGATCCAGACTGTGCTGGTGTGCAAAGGATTGTGGGTAGGCTGAATAGACTTAAAAGGACAGCAGCCGGAATTCTGGGGCCTTTTTGGCTGCAGCTTCTGCTCCTGGTCAGAAGCATCTCCGTGGAGGTGCTCCAGGCATCCACCCACCATGTCTCCTTCTGGGAACTGAACACGTGTGACTCTGCTGGCCAGTAAACTTTTAGACCCCTCTACAGCCATGAGCAACCTTTACCAGAGCTGATAAATGTTTATCTTATGGGACTTAACTTTGATCACCATATTCAGACTTTATAGATCTAGCGTACGCTTAAGCCTTGATGATAAGTGCTTATTTTGCTTTTTACCTGTTTCACCCTAATAAACTGTGTACTGTTTCAAACAGCTCCCAGCTCCCGCTGTGAATCCTTCTATGCGCAGCAAGCAGCCCCAACCCCCAAACCTCTTATTAAGTTAATTTACAACCCTAAAATTTTTATTTATAAAAAGGAAACATTGACAAAACCATAGGATAAGAGGGGTACAACTCTGCACAGTTCCCACCACCAAACCTCCGTATACCAACCCCTCCCCTGATAGCTTTCCTATTCTTTATTCCTCTGGGAGTATGGACCCAAGGTCATCGTGGGATGCAGAAGGTGGAAGGTCTGGCTTCTGTAATTGCTTCCCCGATGAACATGGGTGTTGACTGTTCGGTCCATACTCCCAGTCTGCCTCTCTCTTTCCCTAGTGGGGCAGGGTTCTGGGGAAGCAGAGCTCCAGGACATATTGGTGGGGTTGTCTGTCCAGGGATGTCTGGTCGCATCATGCTAGCATCTGGAACCTGGTGGCTGAAAAGAGAATTAATATACAAAGCCAAATAAATTGTTGAACAATCAGGGACCTAAAGGCTGGGATAGTGCAGATAAAGTGTTGGGGGGGTCCTCCATTTTGTAGATAGCTAGTAGGCATATTTTAGTTATATTTCAAAGAGCCTGTAGCTATACTAGCTTTTTTTTTTTTCCTGAGCCTGAAATCTGATATGCAGGTGAATCCTAATTATTATCTGGGGAGATGGATGTTATGGCTGGGAAAAGGACCAGAAAGCTGGATCAGGGAAGAGAGCAGCTACCTAACATGGGAAAGGGGTATAAATATTGTTGACTGTAAACCCCATCAATTTGATGTGATCTGGGACCCATATTCAGCTTAGGAGCCTATGTGACCTCTGCATCCCTGTAGATCTGAGCTCACATTCTGTGGTCATGAGTAGGAACATTCCAGGCTGCCCCAGTATTGACTCATCTTCCTCAGGTGTGGCATAGAGTATGTTGTCCATCCTCCCTTTAGAGGATGGGACATTCTCTACCGTTGTTGATCCAGGTTGAGGGCAAGGTCCTATGGGGGCCCACAATGGGGTCTGTTTTGTTGTTCCTGATAGAAATGACTGGTAACAATGGAGAGAGGGATTTATTTGAGGTCTAGGCCCATCAAATCTGTTTGGGAATCTCCTGATTAGGCCTCCAGCTGGTGGAATGGCCTGATAGTGACTAAAGAGTCATTGTTAAAGTATGCCAGTCTCTTGTCCTTATTCAGCTTCTGCACTCTTTGCTTTGATAAAGCTAGCTTTGGAGTGAGTGAGAGAACTGTAATAGGAAGTAGGCGAGGAGGGTCTCTAAGTTTAAGGAGACACCATTTCATTATGAACTTGATACTGACTCACTAAAGACTATTGCATATTTTTGCTTTCAGGTATATATTTTGCCCTAATTTATGGATACACATGAACACATGCTCCATTTTACGGGACCTGGCCTTTTTTGGGGGGGACTTAGCTAGGAAGTGAACCTCCTGGAATGGAATTAGAGAACACTATGAAAGGAAAGGTCTCACCCAAGTGATGAGGGTGAAGGGTTGGCCATCCATGCCTGAGGTCTCTGTACACGGTCTGAGGTGAAGCATGCTGAGATGGTGCTCGTTGCATTGATTAGGTTGGAATCAGTGGATGCAATATCATTTGGCCTGACTTGAGAGAAGCATGCAGGGAAGGGAGCCCCACCCCAGAGGTTCCAGGATTGGGAGAAACATAGGCTCTATAGACGAAGAGGGAGCTTACTGCTGTTTTAGGGTTTAAGAAGACAATAGAAAGATATTGCAGTAATCACATTATTTGGCAATTGGGTTAACTATGAAAAATCCCTTTGTTAGGATTTTCTGTATCGTACATACACTCACCATATTTTATGTCCTTTGACACTGTTTGCATATAGCTATGCCACTAGTTGCTTTTGTTCTCCCTGGACTAAGCTTTTAAGAGAGTCAACATATCAAAGACTCAACCTATGTGTTAAAAAGACTCAGTCTGTGCTTTAAAAAGTTTGAGACATTCAATCAGCTTTTCCCCTTTCATATTAGTGATTTTTAAACTACAAATTGATAGGAGTGTACATAAACACCATTTCCACCACCAAAAGACTGTGTCCCATCACCTATCCCCCCCCACCCTACCCCATGAAGCTGAACATCCACCCTCACCCTCCACCCAGGGTTTTCACTTTGGTGCCCTACTCCAAATTCAATCAACTCCTGCTTTGAATTTCCCTTTCTGTTCTTTCTCAACTCCTGTTTATGAGTGGGATCACCCCATACTTGTCTTTATCTTTCTGACTTAGCTCACTTAACATAATTTCTTCTAGCTCCATCCACTGTGGGTCAGAGAAGGTGGGTTCATTGTTCTTAATAGCTGCATAGTATTCCATTGTGTATATATACCACAACTTTTTCAGTCACTCATCTGTTGTTGGGCACCTGGGTTGCTTCCAGGTTTTACCTATTACGAATTGTGCTGCTATGCACATAGGTGTACACATATCTTTTTGGTTGGGTGTTATGGAGTCCTTGGGGTATATCCTCAGGAGAGGAATTACTGGATCATATGGAAGGTCCATGTCTAGCCTTGTGAGAGTTCTCCAGACTGCTCTCCACAGAGGCTGGATCAATTTACATTCCCACCAGCAGTGCAGAAGGGTTCCTCTGTCCCCACAGCCTCTCCAACATTTGTTGCTACTGTCCTTTTTGATGTATGCCATTCTTAACAGGAGTGAGGTGGTATCTCAATGTTGTCTTAATTTGCATTTCTCTGACAATCAGTGACCTGGAGCAGTTTTTCATATGTTTGTTAGCCTTTTGGATCTCCTCTGAAGTGACTGTTTTGTTCATATCCTCTGCCCATTTTTGAATGGGGTCATTTGCTTTTCTGTTGCTAAGTTTGCTGAGCTCTTTGTATATTTGGTGATTAGCCTCTTGTCTGATGTATGGCATGTGAAGATCTTCTCCCATTCTGTGAGGGGTCTCTTTGTTTGTTTAATAGTTTCTCTGGCTGTGTAGAAGCTTTTCAATTTGATGTAGTCCCATTGATTTGTTTCTGCTTTAGTCTTCCTTGCAATTGGGTCTGTTTTATCAAAGATATCCTTGAGGTTTAGGTGGGAAAATATTCCACCAATGTTTTCCTCTAAGTATTTGATTATTGCTGGTCTAACATCCAGGTCCTTGATCCATTTGGAGTTGATTTTTGTTTCTGGTGAGATAAGGTGGTTCAGTTTCATCCTTCTGCATGTTTCAACCCAGTTTTCCCAGCACCGTTTATTGAAGAGAGCCTCCTTCCTCCATTTACTACTTTGGGCCCCCTTATCAAAGATTAGATGTCCATAGGTGTGGGGGATTATTATTATTTTTTATTGCTTTCAGGATGATCACTGAGGCACCGTGCTGCCCACCACTAGGAATCCACCTCTCCCAATGGCTTTCTCTTCTTCCTTCCTCCCTCCCTTCTTCTTTCTTCTTTGCTTTCTCTCTCTCATTGTCCTTTTCTTTTTCTTTTCTTCTCTTCTCTATTTATTTATTTATTTATTTTTAGATTTTAGTAGCTAGGCGAGAGAGAAACTGAAAGAGGACAGGGAGAATTTATGAAGCTTCCCTCCTGCAAGTGGGGACCTAGGGCTCTCAAACCTGCATCCTTCTGCTTGGTCATATGTCCCTTTAACTGGGTACACCACTGCCTGACCCCCCCTACCCACCCTCCTTGTCTTAAAGTTTATATTATTTAGGAAATATAGATTAATATATTTGAAAGAAGACATAGGGTTGATAATTTCAATAAGTAACAGTAAACTATACAAAGACGTAAAATAGAAATTCTAGAACAGAAAAAGCACATGTAACTGAAACTCAATGTCCAATGAGCAAATTTAGTGTGAGAGTAGATGCTTTGAGGACTGCATCAGTGAACTGGAAGAAGAGTGTGGGGGGAAGAACAACAACAGAATAAAGCACAAAAATATGAAAAGATTAATATACTCCCAAATGATTTAAGAGAAAAAAGAGGAGCTAGGGAAAAGATATTTCTTTCAGATTATTTATTTAACTGTATTTTAATTTTTGATTTTAACATTGGATTATAATATTATAATATCTCAGGAGAACAGTTTCACATGTATAGATATATGTGTGTATAATTGTTAGGCCTTAAAGCCAGCCCCCCTTCTCTGCTCCATTGCTGACACTATGGTCTATTTACATTATCATTGTTTTGCCTGAACGATCCCCACCACGTTATCCCCTCAGGGTATTGCTAATTCAGTTAAAACATCACAACAGTTGCTAAGGACACTTCCACCTTCCCAGCATGCCTTTTGCCTCTCTCCACCCCCTTTCCTAACCATTTCCATTTTCAACTTGCGACTTCCGGTTTTTACCCTATAAATCCCACTGCTGTTTCAGTTTCACTCTTTTTCTCTTCCGTGTCCCGACCTGGAGAAGACCTGTAGAAGGGGTGGCGTGCATAGTGGGAGGCGTCCATTTTGCTAGCTCCATGTGGCCTAAACCCGCTGTGCTTGCACCTGACTCAGGGCGTCTGCATCAATAAAAGATTTGTATTACCACGCCGCCATGAGTTCCTCGTCTCTCCAGTGAAGCTAGCCTGGCATACAATTAAAATTTTTTTCTTTTATTTATTTTAATGGAAGAGAGAGAGAGAGAGAGAGAGGGAGAGAAACTGAGCCCAGAGCACTGATCAGCTCTGGCTTATGGTGATGCTGGGGATTAAAAGCTGGGACCTCAGAACATTAGGCATAAAAGTCTGTTTGCATAGCCATTATGCTGTCTCCCTAGCATGAGTTCTTCTGCCATCACATCTACACCTATAGCCTCCCCACCCACCACCCCGCCTGACAACTTCCTTGCAATCATAACCATAGTATTCATAGAGTCTAAGAGTGAGTTTGATGATGATTAGCAAATTTGCTTGTGTCAGCTATCTATATTTTGCAAATGATTTAAACCATCTCGTAGTCAAAAGTGCTGACCTATATGTTAACATAATCTCAGAGAAGAAGAGAAAGATAAAATGTAAGAAAATACCATTTAAGAAGATAGTGGGTGATAGTACTCTTTACAATTTAGGGGCTCAAGGTGGGGAGATGAAAAGAAAGAGCACCAAGGCTTAGTTACAATGAAAGCATCATGTGCTGACCAGAAAGGAGGAGGAGGAAGAGGAGGAGAAGGAGGAGGAGGAGGTGGAGGATGAGGAGGAGGAGGAGGATGAGGAGGAGGTAGAGGGTGAGGAGAAGGAGGTAGAGGAGGGGGAGGAGGTAGAGGAGGAGGAGGAGGAGGAAGAGGAGGAGAAGGAGGAGGAGAAGGGAAGGAGAAGAAAGGAGAAAAAAAAACCTTCAATTATACTTAGATCTGACTCCCTTACAGGAGAAAAACAAACATGAAAATATACATATTTAAAAGGCTGGGAAACCCCCTAAAAGAGCTTTTACAAGCTGAATAAAAAAAAATTCTTCAAAAGTGAACATAAGCTGAAGGCAATCTCTGATAAACACTGAGGGAAATTTTGCACTCACAGACCCAGACAAGAGGAAAGACCAAATTGTTCTATTCTAGGAGAAGATTATTCCAGATGGAGAATCCAAAATTCAGAACAGATGGAAAAGCCTCAAAAAAAAGAGATAAATATTTAAGTTTTCCATAAACTGCAATACTATTTAACTGGGTTAAATGTATCACAAATAGCATGTATTAACAGAGTATAAAAGCGGCTAGAGGGTTGTAGAGTTCTTGGAGAAGTAAATATTCTCATTTATCTTAGACACCATTAAGTCATATATGTGTAGTCATCTCTGAGGCAACCAGTAGTACAAGAAATACAGAGAGGGAGTTGAGTGGTAGAGCAGTGGGTTAAGTGCAGGTGGCACAAAGCGCAAGGACCGGCATCAGGATCCTGTTTCAAGTCCCTGGCTCCCCACCTGCAGGGGAGTCACTTCACAGGCGGTGAAGCAGGTCTGCAGGTGTCTCTCTTTCTCACACCCTCTCTGTCTTCCCCTCCTCTCTCCATTTCTGTCCTATCCAACAATGATGACATCAATAACTACAACAATGAAACAACAAGGACAACAAAAGGGAATAAACAAATAAATATTAAAAAATTTAAAAAAAGAAATACAGACAGCAATTAGAAGGAAAAAAATCAGAAGGAAGGAATGAGTAAAGATATGGAAGGGGTTATGCAGGCAAGATGCAAAATGGCAGCTATTCAATAGCTAATAATCACATTAAATGTACATGGGTTGAATATTATAGCTTAACAACTGATATTGTCAGACTGGCTTTAAAAAGAAAACAAAATGAAACAAGAAGCAAGTCTGCATTATTTATAGAGAGACAGCTGAAACATTTGTTAGAGACCAAAATAAAAAAAAAAAAAAAAAACCACACAACTGAGGCCGGGTGGTGGTGCACCTGGTTAAGCATTCATGTTACAGTGAGTGCTCAAGGACCCAGGTTCAAGCCCCAGGTCCCCACCTGTCAGCTGTGACATGGAGGAGAGAGAGAGAGAGAGGCCGCTTGACTCTCTGTGGCCTCGTGTTCCTCTCCGCCATGAGAGGCCTTCCATTTTACGAAGAGGCTTCCCAAACCCACCACTCTTTTGTCATGAGACAGATTTTCTACTGTTGTTTTCGACGGGCTGGCTTCACGGGCAGGTAACAGACGACTCATGGCTGACGGGACTCATGGCTGGGTTGCACGCAGTATCTCTTTATTCATGCAGGACGCAGCGCAATCTATACCAAGCTAAGCTAAACTAAAAACTACAAACAATCTTGTCCTTATAAATATACTAGCCCAGTAGGGTGGGAACAGGATGCACGCAGAGAGGGTGGAGAGAAAAGTGACTGGTGAAAATCAGGGTATGACAAGGAGAGGGGGCAGAGCAGGCAAGAATTCTATCACTGAACCACCAATGCCCTGGAGGGAAGGTGGTGCTTGTTAACAGAGGTTATGTAAATAGAATACAGTGTTATGTAAATAGAATGCAGGGGGGATTAAACCAAATGAAACAGAAGGGGTTTTTAAAAGCAGAATTAGAAGCATACCAACATTCTACCTCTGGGATATTTGTTTTGCTAGCTCCATGTGGCCCAGACTGCTGAGCCCTCACCCAACTCTGAGGTGTCTACACGAATAAAGAATTGTGTTCCCTCTCCGCTCTGGATCTCCTCTCTCTCTCCTCTGCGTCTCAGCCAGCACCCACCTGCAGGGGAAAAGCTTCACAAGTGGTGACAGCAGTGCTGCAGGTGTCTCTCTGTCTTTCTCCCTCTCTCTCTCCCCTTGCTCAATTTCTGGCTTTCTCTAGCCAATAAATATACTTAAAAAAAAAAAAAAAGACAACACACACGACTTCACGTCTCTCCAGATTGCACGTTGCTGCACCATGCTCACCTCTGAAGCACCACTACCCCTCCATTGCAGTTGATGATTGGACCCTCTTCTTCCTTCTAATACTCACCACCACCCCACTTTGTTATCCTTGATTCTGTGTCACAGTCTTAGGGGTTGTTTAGTTTTAACTTTTTCCTTGGCTTGGCTGTGTTCTTACATCCCAGTGAATGAATGAGATCAGATAGGGTTTGACCTTTCTCTTCTCATCCTCCACTCCCATTGTATTCATCTTATTAATCTTGTTTTTTTCCCCAACTCTTACTCGGTTTGGTAAGTTGACATAGGTCTGGTCTTTCCTACTTGAAGGATATTTGCTGAAATCGGGTCAATAATCAGGTCTTTCCACATCCTGGGTCTTGTGACAAATTCTCATCCTGCTAAAAACCAGGGACTCTTCAAGAATTTCTTCATTTTTTAAAATATATTTTTAAAAAATTTTAGTATTGGATAGAGACAGAGAGAAACTGAGAGGAAGGGGGGAGATAGAAAGATGCCTGCAGCCCTGCTACACCACTGTGAAGTTTTTGCCTTGCAGGTGGGGACTGGGGGCTTGAACCTGGGTCCTTGAGCACTGTAATGTGTGCTCTTAACCAGGTGTGCCACCTCCTGGCCCCAAGAATTTTTTTTTTTAGGTTTTAGTTATTTATTCCCTTTTTCTGCCCTTGTTGTTTTATTGTTGTAGTTATTATTGTTGCCATCGTGGTTAGATAGGACAGAGAGAAATGGAGAGAGGAGGGGAAGACAGAGAGGGGGAGAGAAAGACAGACACCTGCAGACCTGCTTCACCGCCTGTGAAGCGACTCCCCTGCAGGTGGGGAGCCCAGGGCTTGAACCGGGATCCTTACACTGGCCCTTGTGCTTTGCCCCACGTGCGCTTAACTGGCTGTGCTACCACCCAACCCCCCGCCCCAAGAATTTTTAATTCAGCATTTAGCATTTTCAACCGAGACAAAACCAATGAGGTAGAATAATATCCTTATGTCTTAGAGTTGTTTTTCTTTTTCTCTTATAATAAGTGTTTAACATAATAATAGCAAACTCGAAATTACAACCCTTTCAGAATAATAATTTCCTAAATATTGTCACCTCCACTGCTCTTGCTACCCATCATCCTCTTTGTGTATCATCCTCTGTAGTATCACACTAAAGAAGAGACAGACGTATAAAAAAAAAACAGAAGGCAGGTGAACAGTCTGCTTGCTTTTGCCACATGTATGCCCTACCTTTGAGTCTGATCCCTCAGTCATTGAAGAAAGTCAACTCAGAAAGGTGAAGCCCCAGTGATGACAAAATAAATAGCTAATTTCTTAAAAATCAGGTCCCAAATCAACGGTCATTAACTTTCTGCTTCTATGTATTTACTTGGTTGTGGAAAATTGAATGAACATTGGAGATGATCCAGTTACTCCAAGGAAGATGAAGTAGACAAACACTGAGAGATTAGAGTCAACTCCACAGGGACATAAAGATAGAAGAGCCAGCTTAGACATTTAAAACCTGGACTTAACTCAGGAAGTACAAAAAACAAAAAAAAAAAAAACAAAAGGAGGGGAGAAAGAAAAGACACACTTCACAGAAGCAGAGATTTTTATTGTTAAAGTTTTTTTTTTAATCCTTAACAACTTTGAATCTAAGTTTTTTTTTTTTTTTCATAAAACAGGAGGAAAGAAATTATGTATAGTTTTCTCATATGAACCAGCCTTCCTTGGTCCATTCCTTTCCCATGTTTGGCTCCTTGGCATGTGGCCAAACCCTACAGAGAACAGTGCTTTAGAACACCCTGACTGGGAAAACCACAGAACTTCACTTCTTTACAATTATCCATCAACAAATCTAGAAAAGTCAGCGGAAGTGTAAGGCAGATTAAGGTTTATCTAAGGTGCAATTTAACACAGCTCACAAGTAATTGATTCTCTTTCTAGGATAATTGGAGAACAAAAGACTTATTTGACTTCTCAAACAACAGCAGGTCACTCTTTTAAAAAATATTATTTATTATTTTTAAATTTTATTTATTATTGGGTAGAGACAGAGAAAATGAGAAGGGAGAAATAGAGAGGGAGACAGACAGACAGACAGACACCTGCAGCACTGTTCCACCACTCATGAATCTTTCCCTCTGCAGGTGGGGACCAGGGCCTTGAACCTGCGTCCTTCCACACTATAATGTGTGTGCTTAACCTGGCGCACCACTGCCTGCCCCCCACAGGTCGTTATTTCAGTGTTAAATCAAAAACAGAGTAATGAAGACCTGATCAAATCTATTTGCTATCTCTTTTGTTTTGTTTAAGATAAGTTATATTTATTTCAGGAGTCAGGCGGTAGCGCAGCGGGTTAAGCGCAGGTGGCGCTAAGCACAAGGACCAGCGGAAGGATCCCGGTTCGAGCCCCCGGCTCCCCACCTGCAGGGGAGTCACTTCACAGGCGGTGAAGCAGGTCTGCAGGTGTCTGTCTTTCTCTCCCCCTCTCTGTCTTCCCCTCCTCTCTCCATTTCTCTCTGTCCTATCTAACAATGACAACAATAACTACAACAACAAAACAACAAGGGCAACAAAAGGAATAATAATAATAAAAAAGATTAGTTATATTTATTTCATATGAGATAGACATACAGAAGCCAGGGTTGAGGGGGCTGGATGGTGGCGCACTTGGTTGAATGCACATGTTACAGGGCTCAAGGATCTGGGTTCAAGCCCTCGGTTCCCACCTGCAAGGGGAGAAGCTTCACAAGTGGTGAAGCAGTGCTGCAGGTGTCTCTCTGTTTCTCTCCCTCTTTTACTCCTTTTTCCCTCTCGATGTCTGATTGTAACAGATAAATAAAAAGTTAATATAAAAAGAAAAAGAAAAACTCAGAGAGAGAGAGAGAGAGCCGGAGAAGCCCTCCAGGACTTGCAACACTGGGAATCAAACCAAGAGCCTTAAGGACCCAGCCCCTCTCCTACCAGTTAAGATATTTCCCCATCCCCATACCTTCTGTTTTAGTGCCTGTCACTCTCCACTCTTGAGTTTATATGCATGTCTCTACTACTAGCTTAGGTTCTCTGGGGACAAGAATCTCATTTGATTTATCATAAAAGATAGTCTTAAAGAACCTTCCAGGGAGTTGGGCGGTAGCGCAGGTGGTGCAAAACACAAGAACAGGTGTAAGGATCCCAGTTCGAGCCCCCCGGCTCCCCACCTGCAGGGGAGTCATTTCACAGGCAATGAAGCAGGTCTGCAGGTGTCTGTCTTTCTCTCCCCCTCTCTGTCTTCCCCTCCTCTCTCCATTTCTCTCTGTCCTATCCAACAACGATGACATCAATAACAACAATAATAACTGCAACAATAAAACAACAAGAGCAAAAAAGGGGAATAAATAAATCAGTAGAATAGAACAGAACAGAACAGAATAGGAAACCTCCCAATGGAGGGGAAAGTATATGGAATTCTGGTGATGGGAACCGCATGGGACTGGACCCCTCTTTTCCCATAATCTTGTCAATAATTATTAAATCACAAATAAAATAAAGTAAAATGACTGTCTCAGTATTTGCCATGGTCCCTGGTAAGACAGTTATGTGGTGATTGTATGTGTGTGTGTGTGTTCATGGTAGACAAGTTATTCAGGGCTTGCTGAGGGTGAGAAGGGATGAAGGAAAACATACGTGCCTTGACAAAAGCAACCCTCCACCAAGAGTAAGAGATCAGGAACTGGCTTCAGTCCCTGCTGTCAAACAAGTTACTCTGAAGTGCTGACTTAATGCTTCTTCACCTAGTATCTACACGATGGAATACTACTCAGCTGTTAAGAACGATGAGGCCGCCCTCTTCACCTCATTTTGGATGGAGCCGGAAGAGACCGTGTTAAATGAGATCAGTCAGGAGAAGAAGGATAAATAGGAGATGATTTCACTTGCAGCAGGAACAAGGGTGGGGGGAGGGCAGGGATTGGTGTCTCTGGCTGAGCACTGGTGTTACCATGATTAAGCCCCCAGCCCCCACCTGCGGGGGGAAAGCTTTGAGAGCTGTGAAGCAGTGCTGCTGGTGTCTTTCTTTCTTTCTTTCTTTCTTTCTTTCTTTCTTTCTTTCTTTCTTTTTCTTTCTTCCCCCCCTTTTTGTAATCACTCCCTCCCTTTTAATTTCTGCTCCTATCCAATAAATAAATAATCAATGTTATTTTAAAAATTAAAAGATTAAGAAAGAAACGAAGGAAGGAAGGAAGGGGGGCTGGGTGGTGGTGCACCTTGTTGAGAGCACATGGAGCAATGCACAAGGACCCAGGTTCAAGTCCCTGGTCCCCACCTGCAGGGAGAAAGCTTTGTGAGTGGGGAAGCAGGGCTGCAAGTGTCTCTCTGCTTCTCTATCCCCAATTCCCTCTTGGCTTCTGGCTGTCTCTATCCAATTAATAAAGATAGCAAAAAAAAAAAAAAGGAAGGAAGGAAGGAAAGAAGAAGAATTAGAGGAGAAACAAAGTGAACATTGGACTGGGTTTGGTGCATTGCACCAGAACAAAGGGCTCTGGGAAATAGAGGGCAGGGAGTGGGATGGGGATACTGGGGCATGACGGTGGTAAGGACCTTAGCTGACAGAATGTTTTGCAAACACCTATCATGGTGAGATAAGAGAAATAGCCCATGTGCCATTACATTGTTAACCATTAACTTCACAATCAAATGATTTAAAAAGTAAATATTATTCACTCTGGAAGGAAAGACGGCTGACAGTTTCCTCCAGCAAGTTTCTTTCTACTGCATGAGGGTCCCAGTTGCAATATGGAGCATCTGTTCTGATAGGATAAAATTTCCCCCCTTTCTTTGTTGAGGCTTCACTGCTCTGGTCTGTTTTTCTTTCAAGAAAGATAGGAAGAGGCAGTAACCAGTTTTGGTTTCCTCATTTCCTTTAAGAATTTCTCTTTTGCTGCTGAGAGACAAAGGAAAGTTAAAAAAAAAAAAAGGAAAAGAAAGTGGGGAAGATAGGAAAGTAGAGGGAAGGAGGAGTAAAGAAGCAGACAGAGAGAAGGGAAGATAGCGGTGGGGGAAGAGAGCATAATGGTTATGCAGAAAGACTGTGAAGCCTAAGGCTTCAGAGGCCCAGGTTCAGTCCTCTGCACCATCATAAGCCAGAGCTGAGCAGTGCTCTGGGAAAACTAAATAAGTAAGTAAATAAATAAATAAATGTATAAATAAATAAATAAGAGGATGGGAGTGAGAGGAAGAAGTCATGAAGGTCAAGAGATGGGCTTTGGTTGGAGCCTGGGAACCAAAACTGAACAAGATTTTTTTTTTTTCTTTTTTAACTAGATCACTTCTGAGCTCTGGTTTATGAAGGTGCAGGGGACTGAACCTGGGACCCCAGAGCCTCAGATATTAGAGTCTTTTTGCAGAACCATTATGCTACCTACCCTTGCACCCTAGCAGTTTTACATTATTATTATTGTTGTTATTATTATTTGCCTCCAGAGTTATCACTGGGGCTTGGTGCCTGCATTAAGAACCCACTGCTCCTGCGGCCATCTTTTTTCCATTGTTGTTGTCCTTGGATAGGACAGAAATCGAGAGATAAAGACAGAAAGGAGGAGAGAAAGACCTGCAGACCTGCTTCACGACTTGTAAAGCAACCTCCCTGCATGTGGGAAGTGGAGGGCTTGAACCCGGATCCTTGAGCTTTGCACTGTGTGCGCTTAACCCGAGTGCCACCGCCTGACTCCCTTTGTTTTACATTCTTGAGGATTCAGAATATCTGTTGCTGAAATTCAAACACCTTTTATCTTGGTCTTGTCAGCCCAGTAATTCATGCTTTAGTATCTGACATCTCCATCAGATACTAGAAACTTAACTTTATTTTCTCACTTGTCTGTACATTCCATTTATCCTCTCTCTCTCTCTCTCTCTCTCTGCCTCCAGGGTTATTGTTGGGGTTCAGCGCCTGCACTGCGAATCCATTTTTTTCTGGAGGCTATTTTTTCTATTTTTCGGATAAGACAGAGAGAAATGAAGAGAGGAGGGGAAGACAAAGAGGGGGGAGGAAGACAGACACCTGCAGACCTGCTTCACCGCTTGTGAGGTGCTTCCGAGCCAGGGGCTCAAACTGGGATCTTTGAGCGGGTCCTTGAGTGGGTCTTTGAGCTTTTTATGACCTGCGCTTAGCCCGCTGTGCTACCGCCCAACCCCCTCCAGTTACTCTCCATTCCGGTTTCTTTTGTCCCCTTCCCACCTAAATCTCAAGAGGGAGAAAGGAAGTGAAGAAAACAGACATTATATTAAGAATACTCAAAGTAGAAGAATTCTGTTGTCCATGCTGATGGCCAGGAGCTTAGTGTCTCCGAGCCTAATTTCTCAGCCAACAGTAAATAACCACCTCACCGTTGATCCTACATGTGTGGTGATTCCACACTAGTTTATGACAATGAAGAGAAAAAACAGTGGTGGTGGGGGAGAGAACAAAAACGTTGGATTTTTAAAAAACATTTTTATTATCTTTATGTATTAGAGACAGCCAGAAATCGAAAGGCATGGAGGGGAGAAGGGCAGAGAGACACCTGTAGCCCTGCTCCACTGCTCATGAAGCCTTCCCCCTGCAGGTGGGGACTCGGGGTTCGAACCCGGGTCCTTGCATATTGTAGTTTGTGTGCTTAACCAGGTGTACCACCACCCGGCCTCCACAGGTTGGATTTTCTAAGAAACTTTCAAACCATACACTAGTCACTAGGTGCCACCTGCTTATTTTAATCTTTTTATATTATTTATTTATGATTGGATAGAGTCAGAATGAAATTGGGGGGTAGGTAGTGGTGCACATTATGGTGCACAAGGACCGGGGTTCAAGCCCCTGGCCCCCACCTGCAGGGAGAAAGATTCACAAGTGGTGAAGTAGGGCTGCAGGTGTCTCTCTGTCTCTCTATCTCCCCCTTCCTCTCAATTTCTGGCGGTCTCTATTAAATAAATAAAGATACTAAAAGGTTCCTTTTTTTTAAAAAAGAGAGAGATTGAAAGGGGAGGGAGGAGAGAGGGAGAGAGAAACAGAGAGACCCCTGCAGCCCTGCTTCACCACTCATGAAGCTTTCCCCCTGCAGGTGGGGACTGGGGACTCAAACCTGGGATTCTTGCTCACTGTTATGTGAGTTCAGTATATGACCGCCTGGCCTTCTACCTGTATTATTATTTTATAATACAGCCTTATGACTTGAGAGGTGGCCCAGTGGTTAAGTGTTGACCTCACAAGCATGAGGATCCGGAGTTCAATCCCTGGCATGCCATGTGTGAGAGTGGTACTCAGGTTCTCTTTCGCCATCCCTCATTCATTAAAAATAAAATAAAATTTAAATCCATCCAGTTCTCACCACTATATAGAGGCAGCAGCTGCCCTAGTTCCATGCTTCTGAAGTTCTCACCTAGATGTTTAAGTAGCAAATGCAAGACGTTAAAGTGAACTATAAGCAGACAAAGAAATATCTTAATTCAAAATGTCAGACTTTTTTTTTTTTAAGTTCTTCTTTTTCAATTTTCAATCTTTTAGTTTTATTTATTATTGGATAGAGTCAGAGAGAAATTGAGAGGGGAGAGGGAGATAGGGAGGGAAAGAGACAGAGAGGCACCTGCAGCCCTGCTTCAGCACCCGTGAAGCTTTCCCCCTACAGGTGGGGACGAGGGGTTTGAACTCAGGTCCTTGAACACTGAAACGTGTGCGTTTCATCAGATGTGCCATCGCCTGACCCCAAAATGTCAGAACTTCCATCCTGCAGAGACAGAGGCTTGGGGGCGGGATGAGCCGTGGGGGACAGTGTTCTCTAGGAGGGCTGAAGAGGGAAGAGTTTGTGTAATGAGTGATTTTCCAGGTCATTGAAGATTTCATAAACAGTTGCAATCTACTGAGGTAACTGTGTCTGTAAACAGTGAAGGAAAAAAAAAAGACACCACCATCAACACAATCATTTGCCCTCCTTTCAGTAGAGAAGGCTGTCATCCAACTGCATATTTTGTTCTCCTATGCTGTAAAGATGGATCGCAGCTGGAAAACAATGAGACCCCCCACAACCCAGTGTTGTCTTGTCTAACTGTTCCGCTGAAACGCAACTCCCCAGAAAAGCAGGCCTCCCCTGTAACTACAGAGGAGCTTACGAAGATCCCTTATTAGCCGTGTCCACAGAAATGTGTTGTTTCTGTTTTCTCCTTAACTGGAAGAGAACAATAGAGGAAGACTCCCTGAAACATTTGTCACCAAAAACAAAACAAAACAAAAAAAAAAAACCGGTTTTCAGAAGCTCTGATTTGGGAGTAGGTGGGTTTGGTTGGTGGCCTACGATTGAAAATCTAAAACTGAAAAGATTTTTTTCCCCCCTAAATGACCAAAAGTAAGGATGTTGAAGAAGGGGGAGGTGTTAGGAGAGAATCTAGTTAGGGGACTCTTGATGTTTTCTCAGAAAGTCTTAATGCTTGAGACAAAACCTTTTAAACCCTTGTCGTGTGTGTGTGTGTGTGTGTGTGTGTGTGTGTGTGTGTGTGTGTGTGTGGTGTGTGTGTGTGTGTGTGTGTGTGTGTGTGTGTGTGTGTGTGTGTATGTTTACAAAGCAATAAAACAAAGAGCAAGATAATGGCCTCCTGGATATCTTTCCCTGCTGGCAATCTCTCTTGCAAGCCCTGCCTTCAGGTTCAGAGCAGCCTGACCCTTGTAAAACAATAGATCAACAAGATAAGTGCTGGCCAGTTGCTCTGAGGTTTTGCCCTTTATCAGGATTAACTGTTACACCAAGAAACAAAACAAGGAAGCGGAGGATTTGTTTTTCTCCCCTCTCATTGAGCTCCTTTGCTGTTCCTGGGTACCAGATGGCATTATATCCATAGGAAAACACACACACACACACACACACACACGCACACCCCAAATGCGAGCTGTAATGTTGACCAGGAGTTGTTATTTCCACTTGACCACACTATTTGGGGGCTGTCTTGGATGCATAAAACACTCCTCAGATAATGAAATGCCTCGCAGCTGGTGAATGGCTGGGAAAATGCAAACCCCCGCACTGAACTCTCCCACCAGACCCTCAGTGGCAAGGTACTGGCAGACCCTGAGCTGGGGAAGCCCCCAGAGAAGCTTGTTGCTGGGCAAGCCTGAGGACTCCTGGGCAAGGAAGCTTCTGGGGAAGGACGATCTTTTCTTCTCTTCAATAGAAGTGGTCTGTGCTCTTGCAGTCAGTGAGAAATAAATCCATCAAGGTCAAGCTCTGGCTTATTTGCACCACCTGTGCTTAACCCTCTGCGCTACCTACTGCCCGACTCCCACTCTGGCTTTTTTTTTTTTTAGCTGACTGTTGGCATTGGCATAATAGCCTTGTGCACACAAGTAAACAAAGTTGGCCAGCAATAGTGGAGATGATTTAAGAACTGTGAAGTCTTCACTTATGTACCAAGCCTGGCCTCATCTCTATGGAAAAAAAAAAATGAAGGCAAAAAAAAAGAATCTCTGCATTCCATTTAACTTCCTGGCTGCTAATCTTTTCAATGGCCTGATTCGCTGGGAAAGTAGATCCAGCATACAGAACAGCACAGGGAGGGCTTCACTCTCCCTTTCTCTCCCTGGATGCTGCTGTCTGGCTCTTTGGAGATTCACCTTCCCTCTGGATACAGGGGATCCCATCTGAGTTCAGTTCCCTGGCCTCCTTGCTGCCAGCCGCCAGCTGCCAGAGGAAACGCTGTTCACCAAAAGTTCTCTCAACACCTAGAATCTCTTCTTGGAAGCAGAAACTCTCTTTATTTAAAATGCCTCCAGTTTGGGGTTGGAGAGAGAAGGAGCAGCCCCGTAGCTTAAGTGGTCTGCATTTGAGAGGTCCCAAGTTCTATCCTTGTGCTGTGTTCTAGTTAAACAAACAATCAGTAAAAGCATCTCTCTATATATCCATATAGATATAAGTATATCAATCTATCTATCTATATAAGATGCTATATATCTATATAAGATATAAGATCTATATATATAAGATCTATATCTATATAAGATCTATATCTAATCTATATAAGATCTATATATCTATATAAGATATAAGATATATATAGAAGTATATCTATATAGATATCTTTCTCCATATATGTATCAGGTGGTAGCACATCTGGTTAAATGCGCATACTACGGTGTGCAAGGACCTAGGTCCAAGCCCCTGGCCCCCACCTGTAGGGGGAAAGCTTCATGAGTGGTGAAGCAGGGCTGCAGGTGTCTCTCTGTCTCTCACCCTCTCTACTTCCTCAACCCCTCTCAATTTCTTTCTTTTTTTTAAAATCAACAAATGTATTCAGTTTATTTACTTAATCTGGTTTTTCTTTGTGTGCGTGGAACTATATACACTGTAATCCTGTAATCTTGCAATCTTTTAACCGACTATTAGTCACAAAATTTAAAAAATGACTATAGCAATGCATCTGTTCCCAAATATTCTTTTATAACTTTGCTTCTTCCTATCAAAAGATAGTGCCTATTCTTTTAACTCTGAGCTGCCAGTGAGAAATATAACATTAAGAAATCAATGGGGAGCACAAGGTCAAGTCCATATAATAATATGCACTGGTACTAGAGCGAGGAACCATGGTCCCGCCTCCGGCTTCCCACCTGCAGTGGGGATGCTTCCGAAGTGGTGAAGCAGGTCTGCAGGTGTCTATCTTTCTCTCTCCCTTCTTTTTTTAAAATTTCTTTATTGGGGAATGAATGTTTTACATTTGACAGTAAATACAGTAGTTTGAACACTGCTTCACCACTGGCAAAGCTTTCCGCCTGCAGGTGGGGACTGGGGACTCAAACCTGGGTCCTTGCACATTGTGACATGTGTGCTCAGCTAGGTGAGCCTCTCAGTTTCTATCTCTACCCAATAATAAATGAAGAAATATATTTAAAAAGCACATATATTTTAGATGGTAATCTTGGAGAAGAATTTATATTTTGGTATACAAGCTTGGGACTGAAACCCTACTTTTATTTTTAAAAATTTGTTAATTTATTATTGGATAGAGACAGAAAGAAATTGAGAGGGGAGAGAGACAGTCAGACACCTACAGCCCTGTTTCTCCACTCATGAAGTTTTACCACTGTAGGTGGGGATGAGGGGCTTGAACCTGGGTCCTTGCACACAGTAGTGTGTGCACTTAATTAGGTGCATCACTGCCTCGCCTCTGTTATTTTATTAGATGTCGTTCTTTATTTTTATCAGAATACTGCTCAGCTTTCGCTTATGGTAGAGGGTTTGGACCTGGGACTTTGGAGTCTCAAGCATGAAAGTCGTGTGTGTCTGAGTGTGTGTGAGTGCAAGACTGGCCAGCTCCTCATGGGGCGCGAGCGCTTCCACACTACGATCATCCTCTCTGGCATTATGCTATTCCACTGCAGAATACTGTGTCCCAGGATGGTTCCGTAGCCCCCATGTCCACTTGGTCGATTCCAAATTATATTCCTCCATGAGGATCATTTCTGGAACCATCCGTTCCACCCCAGTTCCATGGCTGCCAGTTCTCAGCAACATCGCCCCGCCAGATATTCGTTGGGATGCGGCATCATCTAAGTTCATTTCCCACGTCTACGCTCTACCGGACCTGCCAATATACGTGGATATCTTCGCCCACCCTGTCCAACGCTTGACGTCTCGTCACCCAATCTGGTCCCCTACGCCTACACTGAACTTCTCTGTTCCAGACTCTTGGAAACAGAGTTGGCAGTCAGCTGAGGTAAAGAACAAACAGCTCATCACAGACCCCTGCAAGCGTCAACCCGGCTTTGACCTAGCATGTTATGATCGGGCCCTCCTCAATCGCTATCGAACAGGCCATGGCCGGTGCGCCGCTATGTTCCATCGCTGGGGAGCCAGAGACGACCCGAACTGCCCCTGCGGCTCCAGACAGACTATGACCCACATAGTCAATGACTGCCACCTCTCCAGATTCAAAGGAGGTCTCGAAACTTGACATCAGGCTCAACCTGACGCTGTTGACTGGCTACGGAAGAAGGGCAAACGCTAGAAGAAGAAGTGTGTGTGGGGAGTGGTTATGCTATCTCTACTAGCACCATCCTTATTTAGTTTTGCCTCCAGGGTTATTGCTAGGTTTGGTGCTAGCACTAAGAATCCACCACTCCTGGCATCCATTTTTTTTCCTATTATTATTATTGGATAGGACAGAGAAAAAATTGAGAAGGGAGGGGGAGATGGAGAGGGAGAAAAAGAGACACCTGCAGACCTGCTTTTCCACTTGTGAAATATACCCGCTGCAGGTGGGGACTGGGGACTCAAACCCAGGTCCTTGTGCAGGTCACTGAACATAGTACTATATGCTCTTAACTAGATGCACTACCGCCAGGCCCCTCACCCTTACTGCTTTTTCTTTTTCTCTCCTCTCCTCTCCTCTCCTCTCCTCTCCTCTCCTCTCCTCTCCTCTCCTCTCCTCTCCTCTCCTCCCCTCCCCTCCCCTCCCCTCCCCTCCCCTCCCCTCCCCTCTTTTCTTCCTTTCTTTTGTTTTCCTCTCCAGGGTTATTCATGGGGTTCGGTGACTGCACTATGAATCCACTGACACTGAAGACCACTTTTCCCATTTTTTTGCCCTTGTTGTGGTTGTTATTGTTGTTATAGCTGTTGTTGTTGTTGGATAGGACAGAAAAAAATCAAGAGAGGAGTGAAACACAGAAAGGAGGAGAGAAAGATAGACACCTGCAGTCCTGCTTCACGCTTGCAAGTGGGGAGCCAAGGGCTGGAACCCGGATCCTTGTGGGGGTCCTTCAGTTGTGCGCCACATGCGCTTAACCCACTGCGCTATACCGCCCAGCATCCGCCTCATCCTTATTTCTTAAGATCGATTTTATTTTGATGAAGGAGGGGAGAGAGGCTAAAGTACTACTCAACTCTAGCTAATGGTGATGCCAGGAACTGAACCTGGGATCTCCAGGTCTCAGGCTTGAAAGTCTGGTGCACAATCGCAGTCCTTACTCCCCAGGCAAGCTTGGCTATCTTTGACCAAAATACAGGCCAGTCCGTGGACCAGAGCTCTATCTTAATGACGGTGTTGGTGATTGAACCTGAAATCTCAGAGTCTCACACACAAAATTCTTCTGCATAACCATTACACTATCCCCCCAGCTCTGTATTTATTTTTGCAAAACCAAGGACTAGGTGCCCAATGCGTCTCTCTCTCTTTTTTATTTTATTTATTTTTTAATTTATTTTCCTTTTGTTGCCCTTGTTGTCTTTTTTATTGTTGTTTTAGTTGTTGTTTGTCGGGCTGTATTGCGGGGGGGGGGGGAAGAAGGGATCAGCAGAGAGGGAACACAAATCTTTTTTTTTTTTGTAATTCTTTTTTTAAAATTTCTTTATTGTGGAATTAATGTTTTACATTCAACAGTAAATACAATAGTTTGTACATGCATTACATTTCCCAGTTTCCCATTTAACAATACAACCCCCACTAGGTCCTCTGTCATCCTTCATGGACCTGTATTCTCCACACCCACCCACCCCAGAGTTTTTACTTTGGTGCAATACGCCAATTCCATTTCAGGTTCTACATGTGGGTTTTTTTTTTTTTTTTTTTCTGATCTTGTTTTTCAGCTTCTGCCTGAGAGTGAGATCATCCCATATTCATCCTTCTGTTTCTGACTTATTTCACTTCACATGAATTTTTCAAGATCCATCCAAGATTGGCTGAAAACGGTGAAGTCACCATTTTTTGCAGCTGAGTAGTATTCCATTGTGTATATATACTACAACTTGCTCAGTCACTCATCTGTTGTTGGCCACCTGGGTTGCTTCCAGGTTTTGGCTATTACAAATTGTGCTTCCAAGAACATATGTGTACACAGATCTTTTTGGATGGATATGTTGGGTTCCTTAGGATATATCCCCAGGAGAAGAATTGCAGGGTCATAGGGTAGGTCCATTTCTAGCCTTCTGAGAGTTCTCCAGACTGTTCTCCGCAGAGGTTGGACCAACTGACATTCCCACCAGCAGTGCAGGAGGGTTCCTTTGACCCCACACCCTCTCCAGCATTTGCTGCTGTTACCTTTTCTGATGTCTGACATTCTCAGAGGAGTGAAGTGATATCTCATTGTTGTCTTGGTTTGCATTTCTCTGACAATCAGAGACTTGGAGCATTTTTTCATGTGTTTCTCGGCCTTTTGGATCTCTTCTGTGGTGAATATTCTGTCCATGTCCTCCCCCCATTTTTGGATGGGGTTATTTGTTGTCTTGTTGTTGAGTTTGGCAAGCTCTTTATATATGTTGGTTATTAAACTCTTGTCTGATGTATGGCATATAAAGATTTTCTCCCATTCTGTGAGGGGTCTCTTGGTTTGGGTGGTGGTTTCTTTTGCTGTGAAGAAGCTTTTTAATTTGATGCAGTCCCATAGGTTTACACTTGCCTTAGTCTTCTTTGTAATCGGATTCGTTTCATTGAAGATGTCTTTAAAATTTATGCGGAAAAGAGTTTGGCCAATATTTTCGTCTAAGCATCTGATAGTTTGTGGTCGGGAACACAAATCTTTATTCACATAGACACCTCAGAGTTGAGTGAGAGCACAGCAGTTTGGGCCACATGGAGCTAGCAAAATGGCCGCCTCCGGCTGCACACACCAACCCTCCTCTTTGTTAGGTAGCGGAGGTGAAAAGGGACAAAAAGAGAGAGAGGGGCAGATGCAGAAGGGATTTTATGTAGAAATTCCGGAAGTGACAAGTCGGGACAGGATTGGCTAAAAAACAAGGCACTCCAGGAATAGGGTTTCCCATGGGAATTGACAATACCCTGAGGGGACAACATGGTGGATGTGACCGCATCTGCACAATCTCCCAACAGTTGTTGTTATTGATGTCCCTGTTGTTGGATAGGACAGAGAGAAATGGAGAGAGGAGGGGAAGACAGAGAGAGAAAGAGAGTCACTGTGAAGCGACTCCCCTGCGGGTGGGGAGCCGAAGGCTTGAACCCAGATCCTTTGGCTGGTCCTTGCGCTTTGCTCCATGTGCACTTAACCCACTGTGCTACCGCCCGACTCCCCACCACATCTCTCTTAAGCATTCCTCAAGTCTGAGGATGAGTTTAAGCAAGTAAACAGTTCTCTACAGTTCAAGTGCAGAGTCACGTGGAAAAATTGTCAGGATTACTGTATAAGGGCAAAGGGGGGAGAGAGAGAGAGAGGAGAGACCTGCAGTCCTGCTTCACCACTCGTGAAGCTTTCCCCCCTGCAGATGGGGAGGGGGGGCTCAAACCTGGTCCTTGTGCACTGTAACATGTGCGCTCAACCAGGTGCGCCACCACCCAGCCCCCATGTTTTTAAAAAAGAAGTCACTGACCGCATTGTTGTTGTTGTTGTTTACTCCTTATCCTGTTTGTCAGGGGGATACTGGGTGTGTGGCCAATGACTTCCTACTCATTGCTACTTTCTCTTTTTTGCTGCTGGGACCTGCAGTTTGAGCTCTGTCTTCTGCAAGACTGTTGGCTACAGCTATCGGGGAGGGAAAGGTCTGTTAAATGTGACATTTTCTTTTTTTTTCCCATTGAATGTTTACCAGGGCTTGACTGTCTATGGTGGATTATGGGTGACTGCTTTTCCCTCTCTGTGCTTTTCTGGTGTGTATGTGTGTTTCCCAAGTGAATAGCCATTTCATTTCTATAAAAAAAAATTTTTTTAAAAAGATTCTTTGTGTACCAGTATAGCGGGAAAATCCATCTTTTTTAGTGTTGAGTCTCAATTCTTTCTTTCATTCCCTTTTCTTAAGTAACCTAGGTATGAACACAATACTTGATTCCCTAAAATTAGACGGGTTAACTATGTTTATCATGATATTATTAAGAAATCATATGTGTGAGTGAAAAAAAGAAATTTTGACAGTTTCTCAAGAGCTATTTTCCATTAAACAAAGAAAAAAACAACACTGAACTTTCTGCTTCCCAATAGTTTCTATTTATTTATTTAATTTATTTATTAGTTATTTTTTAACCAGAGCACTGCTCAGCTCTGGCTTAAGATGGCGCATTGAACCTAGGACTTCAAAGCCTCTGGCATGAAAGTCTTTTGCATAACTATGATGCAGTCTCTCTGCCCTAGGTAAATCATTAAAAAAGCTGAACTGCTTGAAAAAAAAAAAAGACGTGAAAGGATATTGATATCATAGCAACTGTAGTTTTCTCTCGCAATATTTTTCTTATATTTTAAATTCTTTAAAATTATCTATTTATTTATTGGATAGAGACAGCAAGAAATTGAGAGGAAGGGGAAACAGAAATGGAGAGAGCGAGAAACAGAGAGACAACTGTAGCCCTGCTTCACCACCTGTGAAGTTTTCCCTCTACAGTGGACCAGGGACTCGAACCAGGGTCCTTAATGCATTGTGACAAATGCACTTAGCAATGCGCCACCCATCACCTGGCCCCTACTTATCTCTCTCTTTAGGCTTCTGGAAAACGGGCACTATTCTTTTGTTCTAATCTTGTTGGATTGTTTTAACTGTCATGGTGTACTTGTAATGACAGACATATTTGAACATTGTAAACCAAATGTTAAGTCGTTTTTTTTTTTTTTTAAATGAATATGCTAGCAAAAAGACAAGAGAGCAATGAAAAACTGACTCCAGATGCATTGTTCACAGGCCTTTCAACATCCATTGTTCTCAGGGGGCTTCCCTCCTGCCACTCCTACTCATAATAAGAAACCCTGATTGGGGAGTCGGGCTGTAGCACAGCGGGTTAAGCGCAAGTGGCGCAGAGCACAGTGACCGGCATAAGGATCCTGGTTCGAGTCCTGGCTCCCCACCTGCAGAGGAGTCGCTTCACAGGCAATGAAGCAGGTCTGCAGGTGTCTGTCTTTCTCTCCTCTTCTCTGTCTTCCCCTCCTCTCTCCATTTCTCTCTGTCCTATCCAACAACGATGACAACAATAATAATAACTACAACAATAAAAAAGGGAATAAATAAGTATTAAAAATAAATTAAAAAAAAAGAAAGAAATCCTGATTGTTAGACCTCTAGGCTATCTCCAGAAAACTGGTGAAAAATGTTAGTGGAATGACTCACCTGGGACAAGCAAAGGTCGACACATTTTCTTCATAGCTTCATGGTCTGGGGGATTATCTACAGAAAAGCTTTTTCTGCTCCAAGACTAACACACATACACACACCATGGGTATTTTGACTTCACCATTTTGTAATCAAAGCAAACTCACTCTGACTGGTGCAAGATCAACTAGTTGCTTCCAGAAGAATAAGAATAAATCTTTAAAAAAATTTTATTATTATTATTTTTATTGATTTACTGAATAGAGACAGTCAGAAATTGAGAGGGTAGAAGGACACAGAGAGGGAGAGAAATAGAGATATCTACAGCACTGCTTCACCACTCACAAAGCTTTCCTCCTGCAGGTGGGAACCGGGGTCTTGAACCAGGGCCCTTGAGCATTATAACTTGTGTGCTCAACCAGGTGCACCGCTACCCCCACCCTTTTTTAAGTATTTTATTTTATTTTATTTTTTAAGTTTTAATTACAGAGGGGAAGATGAATAGACCAGAGTGGTTCTTGGGATGGAACGTGGAACTTTGGAGCCTCAGGCATGAGAGTCTTTTGCAGAACCACTATGCTGCCTCATTAGCCCAAAAACAAGAATAAATCTTCCAAACAATATATATATATATATACACACACATACAGTTTGGGACTTGGAAAAACATTTTTTTAATTTTTAATTAATTTATTTATAAATGAGAAGGAGAAGAGGAGAGAGAGAGAAAAAAAAAACCAAAAGCCCCAGATATCACTGTGGTAGATGTGCTCGAGGAATTGAACTCAGGACCTCATGCTTGAGAGTCCAGTACCTTATCCACTGCACCACATCCCAGGTCACGAAAAACATTTTAATTGATTAAAAAAAAAAGTCACAGAAGAAAACTAAAAGGGAATGAAGCTTGCTTGAATTGACAGAGCTTGCTGAAGAGAGAAAGGAATAGGACCGTAAGCTGTAACATGAGGTAGTATATGACAAAACTGCCATAAAAATAACCTCGGCTGCAAAGGAAAATAATTTTTGATAAGATAAAGGAGGAAAGAGTGATAACTAGAAAAACAATGATGTGCTAGAAGGAAGAAAAAAATAGTGGTGGTTTCATTTCAGACACTGTCTCATGAAAAAAAAAAAAGTCATCAGAAACTGATCCAATTATAAACTGAGAAAATGTTTTGCATGGCGAGGTCCAGGTGAAAGTTTCTTGTGACCGAATCAGTGCAGTCAAGCTAATCCTTTTCCGTGGCGATCAGACTTTGGTGTTTCTAAATGAGATGCTTATAACTCAGACGCTTTCTGTATAGGTGCTGATCCGTTCTTACAATCTGTTTGAAAAGAACCCTTGGTGTTACTGAATTCACGTCCTATGCTCTGTGTGTGGATTGCCTTATTTCAGGGTCTTCCTGAAGAAGACAGGACTGCTTTTTATGGTTTCCAAATACACTCACTTTGCTGGTCAAAGAAGTGTTCTGCTGATTTGCTGGGGGTTAATTCTCTTCCAACATTTTCCTGGCTGTTCTTTCATGTTAATTTTTCCAAGGAAGTTGAACAATAGCTAGCTAACTAGATCATATTTTTAATAATCCATCGTAATTAAGCTTCCTGCTATGTACATGTTAACTTTCATCACCCACTTTTATCTTTACATGTCTTAGTTCCATATTTCTCCATCTGGATCTCTTCAGATCTGTGTACATAGGTGTGTGTTTGGTTTATATACATATATATTTTTTTTCCTTATTTTCGAGTCTCTAATCGTCCTTTGTTGTTCCTCATTTTTGAAGACAATTTTAGCTAGCGGATTATGTTGTGTCCATTATCTATTTACTTCTAAACACGAGACCCCTGGAGTCTAGCACTCCTGCTGCTTCCATGTGAGATAATTTTGGCATGTACTTGAAAGTAAAAAAAGGCAAAGGCTTATTTCTCCTTTCTGAAATTCAATATATATTCCTAACATTGATGAAGAGCCAAGATATTTAAGTGTCCTTGCTGGTGGGATTTCCCTATGTCTGGTCTCCTTTCTTTTCTCCAAAGAATAAGAATCTGTTATTTATCCTGTCCTTGGCTGTGTCCTCTAACTTCCTGGATGAAATTCACAAGGACCTTTGAAAGTCTACCTCCCCCTTTGATGAGAGGTGAACATTTGCATTCTAATGCTTCTCCTGGGAGGAGAGTCTGAACCTTCTCTATGCTTTACTTTTCAAATTTGATACCAGATAAAGGCTAATTCTTTGAGCAGCTTTGTTTATGGTTTACATTTGGATTAATCATGTGACCTTTGGTTTCTTTCCAAACGACTTTTCCTATGTAAATCATAGTCCCTAAAGGCAGAAACTGGGTCTAATTTATAATTCTATCTTCATTACATAAAACAGCAACTGGTATAGGCTAGGCACCCAGTAGATACCTCTTTCCTGACCCCTGTGCTTCTATCTTCGGATGCAGCTTTTGAAGGATATCAGGTGTCAGAATTAGCATTTTTACTTATTAATTTATCTGTATTAGAGTCCAATAAAAGACCACAGCCCTGAAGTCTCTGTCAGGGTGGTCAGGGCCAGGCTTGAATCAGGGCTGCACACAAGACAAGGAAACAAATTATCCAAGTGAGTGGGCTACCCCAACCTTTGGCTCTCCTTCTCCCCAAACTCAGAGACTAGTGTCCTCACCTATGTGGTCAGGAGCAATTCTTCTTTTATAACGTTCTACTACCTACATTTAAAAAAAATCTTCATGTATTGGGTAGAGATAACCAGGAATCAAGAGGGGAGGGAGCCATAGAGAGGGAGAGAGAGAGAGACACCTGTAGCCACTGGTGAAGCTTTCCCCTGCAGATGTGGACTGGGGGCTTGAACCCAGGTCCCTATAAGGTTGTGGGCTCAATTGACCAGCTTCTTTTTTTTTTAAGTCTATTTAAAATTTTTAAAAAATATTTATTTATTTATTCCTTTATGTTGCCCATATTGTTTTCTCTTTGTTGTAGTTATTGTTGTTATTATTATTGATGTCATCATTGTTGGATAGGACAGAGAGAAATGGAGAGAGGAGGGGAAAACAGAGGGGGAGAGAAAGACAGACACCTGCAGACCTGCTTCACCGCCTGTGAAGCGACTCCTTGCAGGTGGGGAGCTGAGGGCTCGAACCAGGATCCCTACACGGATCCTTGTGCTTTGCACCATCTGCACTTAACCCGTTGTGCTACCGCCCGACTCCCTTTAATTTTTATATTACAGAATTACTTGTCGACAGGGGTTTGAATCCACACCATTCCCACCACCAGAGTTCTGAATCTTCACTCTCCCCAATGAAATCTACCGCAGTTCCCCTAAGGTTGTAGACAAGGGCCAACCATCTTCTCAGCAACTATCTGTCCACATTTATACATAGCTTCCCCTTCTTTTTCTGATTCAATCCTCTCTTCCCCTCTAAGCCACTCATAACACCATAGCTACCTCCATATGTCCCTCTCCTTTTCCTTCCCTCTCTCTGGGTGCTGATGGAGCTGGAGTGCAGAGTCCTCTTATCCTCATCCTATCACTTCTCCCCCGCTGGGAGTCTGGATCAAGGTTGTTTTTGAGGAGCAGAAGGTAGGAGTACTGGCTTCTGAGGCTGCTTCTCCACTTAGCCTGGGCATTGACAGGTCGGACCACCCAGTCTCTTTAGAAGCAAATTTTTAGTCATTTACAGACTCCTTCTTCCTCTTCTGCATCCCCCTTCACACCCATTTGTGTGTGACGAGTCACCAAACTTAACAGCCAAGTGTTTGTTCTACTGTGCATAGACTTGGTGCTCACCCAGTGCTGCTCTTGCTGTCTACTTCAAGACCAGTGTCACCTCTACCTTTTCTGCCAGGGACTCTCCTTCTCTCCTCATTTCACCAAAATGCATTTTAGAGCAGTTTCCTTCAGAGCACTATGAAACTCTAGCTTAAGGTGCAGGGGACAGAACCTGGGACTTTGGCACCTCAGGCATAACAATGAAGCCATTTCTCCCTGCTACAGTTATCTTTACTTTTTATTGATGAATTAATTTGGTAGAAACAAGGAGAAATTGAGGGGGAGGAGGGAGAGAGAGGGAAAGCAACACAAAGACATCGGCTGCACTGCTTGAACTTTCCCCTTGTAGGTGGGGGCTGAGGACTTGAACCTGGGTCCTTGTGCACTGTGTGCTCAACAGATGCACCACCTTACAGCCCCAGCTCCTAGAGCCATCGTCTGTAAACAGCCCTGCCAGTGTCACTATGTGCTTACATTGATTTCTTGTGGCCCTTGGAATGTAGTTCAAATCTCTAGCTTGACGGACATCTTCCCTCTGTACATCAGAAGCCTTTGTCACTATTTCTAGTTTAATGTCTTTCTCCAGCAAGGTAGTCTACTCTCATTTCTGGGGACACAACCCTCAGCCTCTTTGCTACTGATCTTTGTTCTCTCTCTCTCTCTGGGCTGCAGCTACAGTCTTTTTTCAGATGCTAGCAGACCCTGTTCAGCTTGTCTGCCAGCTGCACTTGGTTGCTGAACTGTCTGTCACTCACTCTTCCCTGCTGAGAGGGAAAGGAGAGAGAATTCAGAAAATTTTAGTTGAGGAGAATTCCAGTAAGCTGTTCCACTCTTTCATTCCTGGTCCTGAAGGGCAAGATTCCCCCCCCCCCCCCCCGCCCACTCCTTCATTCTTGAAAACAAGATTCCTTGTACCTAACCCCGGATTTATACCTAGCCGTGATAACCGATTCTGTAACCTGAAGCCAACTTAACTTGCTTCCCTCTTGTAGGATACAGACGCTGTTAAACTTCCATCCAAGGCCAACAGTCTACAGGGTGAGCTGGGCTCTCTGTCCATTGTGAATAAAGCTCCTTTCTCCTTCATCCATCTTGGCTCCAGTCTCCTTGAATTCCATCCAGTGTCTTTCCCTAACACGGCCATGACCCCAGCTCAAGGAGCCTTCCCTATTCTTATCCTTGCTCTTGACCCAATATTGTCCTAGCTTTGGCCTTCGCAGATGTACCTGCCAATAGCATCCCTGTGTCTACAGGATCATCATCTGCTCAGGACTGTCTGCCTCTGATTTACATCCTGGGGATGGAGAGATCGGGAGCATCTTGCTGGGCTTCTTCAAGTCTGTTCCCAGCACGCAAAGCTTATCAGTAATGAGTGAAAAAAATGCATCAGTCTATGTTCCCTACTCCATCTCCTTTCAGAAACTGGCCAAAGATGAAGCTGGTGTCACTCCTTAAGCCTCCATCTTTGTCTCTCTTCCTATAATAATAATAATAATAATAATAAAAAAGGGTGTCCGGAGGGTTGGGCAGTGGCACCCTGAGTTAAGTGCACATAGTATGAAGAGCAAGGCCCCACACTGGGATCCTGGTTCGAGCACCGCCCCCAGCTCCCACCTGCAGGGGTGGGGTGGTCACCTCACAAGTAGTGAAGCGGGTCTCCAAGTTTATTTTTGTTCTTTTTTATTTATTTATTTTTAATATTTATTTATTATTCCCTTTTGTTGCCTTTGTTGTTTTATTGTTGTAGTTACTGATGTCATCATTGTTGGATAAAACAGAGAGAAATGGAGAGAGGAGGGGAGACAAAGAGGGGGAGAGAAAGACAGACACCTGCAGACCTGCTTCACCACCTGTGAAGCGACGCCCCTGCAGGTGGGGAGCCGGGGGCTCGAACTGGGATCCTTACTCCGGCCCTTGTGCTTTGCGCCACGTGCGCTTAACCCGCTGTGCTGCTGCCCCACTCCCCGGGTCTGCAAGTTTCTATCTTTCTCCCTCTCTATCTCCCACCCCCTCTCAATTTCCCTCTGTCCTATTAAAAAAATAAGGCCCCCAGGAACAGTGGATTTGTAGTGCAGGCACGGAGTCCCAGTGATAATCTTGGAGACACACACACACACACACACACACACACTCACACACACACACACACACACACACACACACACACACACACACACACACACACACACACACCAGGAAGTCACACTGTGTTTAAAGGAAAGCGCCAGTTGCGGGAGTATAGAGAACATAATGGTTGAGAACAGACTCTCATGCCTGAGGTTCCTAAGTCCCAGGTTCAATTCACCTTACCACCATAAGGCAGAGCTGAGCAGTACTCTGGTAATTAAAAAAAAAAAAAAGAATATAAAATAAAGTAAAATAAAGCACCAACACAAGACTTTATTTATAGGAGTACTAAATATCTGTGTAAATTGAGGTGGGGTAAAAACTTTGCAATGCTTAGCGTATTATAGCATGCTCCTAAAAAAATCAAAGCTTGGATAAGAAATTCATCTGAATTAATATCTTCTGTTTACACACTCACACAAACACACACTCACTAGAGCCCCGTTTTGCTCTGATATATGGCGGTGCTGGGGATTAAACTTGAGGTCTCCACTGCCTCACGTATGGAAGTCTGTGGAGATGATTCCCCAGCTGGCTGTCGTTTCACCTTATCCAGCCAATTCACACACAGGAGACGGTGGCAATGAGGGCAGGCTAGGGCTGATTATATGTTGAGTTGGATGGATACTCAGTTTGAGAACTCCATGTCCTACTTACTAGTGATAACTTCTAACATTCTTCTCTGGTTTTGTTTTGCATATCTGATTTGATAATCTGGGTAAATTCTAGTCAACAATTATAATCAGGAAATGTCAGGAAGTAATGATTAACTCATTGGTGTTTATCCTGTAAACACCCTTCAAGGAAAAACCTGCCGTTTGTTCACAGAGGCAAGTTCAGTGCCTGGGTTTCAGCAAGGCTGCAGACAGCAGGCTGCAAGGTTATTGCTCTTAATTCTGCTCACAAAATGTGTCGTCTTACAGCTGAGCTTTGTGGAGTAGCTCACGTGGTGGCTTAATAGATGCTCTATAAAAACAACCACCGCCACCACCAAAACGCATTTCAAAAACTGATCTAGCATGCTTGGCTTTTAGACTACCACAGAGGGTTTGGAGAATTCCCTGTTCTCTGTGTTTTAATTTAAAGTCACGGGGGAAGATCATGGGAAGGACAGGGCTATCTGTGTTTTGACTCGGTCCTGGAGTTGCCTGGGAGGTAGATATTCATGGAATCTTGCAGGGTACTCCTTCTTAATCACTTGAAAAGTGGCGGGAGGGAGAGGAGTAGGTTATCAGAAGAGGAAATATATTCTTTTATCTCTCTTGCCCTTGGAGATTTAAAAGCAAATTCTTAAAAAGTATCATTCTTCTAACAGTAAGAAAAGGTATTAGTCTAACCTCTGTGGGTATTCAGACAATTCAGATTACTCAGTCTGAATAACACAGCACCTACTGTGGTATTATTATTGTTACTATTACTATTATTATTGTTATTATTTTATATCATTGTGATTTTCTTTTTAAAAATATTTTTATCTACTTACTATTGGATAGAGACAGAACTAAACTGACAGTGGAGGGGGAAATAGAGAAGGAGAGAGAAAGAGAGACAACAACAGCACTGTTTCACTACTTGTGAAGCTTTCCCCTGGCAGGTGGGGACCAGGGGCTTGAACCTGGGTCCTTTCACACTGTAATGTGTGCACTTAACCAGGTTCGCCATTGGATGACCCCTTTATTTTTAAAATTTTAATAAAGAGTAAATGTTCCTGAAAGATAAGGGCCAGGGGAGGGAAATATCAGATTCTACTAGTCTTGAAGCAAAAAATGACTTCTCTGAGACCTCATGTCTCCCCTTCTCAGTGGGGACTCGGGGCTCACAGATGAGACAGTTCTGGACATCCTGCCAGCTGTTCCTCAATGTCTGATGTTAATGGTCTATTCCTTGTCCCCGTAGTGACTGTCCGAAAAGTGCTTAAAATGGAAATCACTGAAGAGCAATCTGCTAGACAGAGTGGATTTACTCATTCATCCCATCAGTCTTTTTTAAAAAATATATTTTATTGATTTATTATTGGATAGAGACATTCAGAAGTTGAGAGGGGAAGAGGAGATAGAGAGGGAGAGAGACAGAGACACCTGCAGCCCTGCTTCACCACTCATGAAGCTCATGAACCCAGGCCCTTGCACACTGTCATGTGTGCGCTTAACAAGGTGCACCCACCGCCTGGCTGTCTCTTTCTTTTTCTCTTTTTTTCTTTCTTCCTTTCTTTCTTCCTTCCTTTCTTTCTTTCTTTCCCTCTCTTTCTTTCTTTTTTAAAAAATATTTATTTATTCCCTTTTTTGTTGCCCTTTTTTATTATTGTTGTAGTTATTATTGTTTTTATTGATGTTATCATTGTTGAATAGGACAGAGAGAAATGGAGAGAGGAGGGGAAGACAGAGAGGAGCAAAGATAGATACCTGCAGACCTGCTTCACCTCCTGTGAAGCGACTCCCCTGCAGGTGGGGAGCTGGGGACTCGAACCGGGATCCTTATGCTGGTCTTTGCACTTTGTGCCATCTGCACGTAACCCGTGGCGCTACCTCTTGACTCACTCCCTTCCTTCCTTCCTTCCTTCCTTCCTTCCTTCCTTCCTTCCTTCCTTCCTTCCTCCCTCCCTCCCTCCCTCCCTCCCTTTCTTTCTTTCTTTCTTTCTTTCTTTCTTTCTTTCTTTCTTTCTTTCTCTCTCTCCCTTTCTTTCTTTCACCAAGGACCTACGTGCTATCTCGGGCCTTTAAAAGAATGGAAACATTGAACATAGTAGGTCTGCATGTGATTGAGTTGTCATGTTGGTGGGGAAACAAACACTGAGGGAAGTAAACCAAATTTGTAGTGTTAGAGAGAGAGAGAGAAAAATAACAAAACAAAATAGGGAAGGAGGGTGGAAGCTGTTGAAGATGAGGGCTGCATTTTAAAAATATTATTGTCAGGGACCAGGTGGTGGAGCACTGGGTTAAGCATGCAAAGTATGAAGTGCAGGACCTGTGTAAGGATCCAGGTTTGAGTCCCCAGTTCCCCACCTGCGGGGGGGGGGTGTCACTTCACAAGAGGTGAAGCAGGTCTATAGGTGTCTCTCTGTCTGTCTATTTCCCCCTCCTCTGTCAATTTCTCTCTGTCCTATCCAAAAACTAAAAAAAAAAAGGTAGCCACAAGAGCAGTGGATTTGTAGTGCCAGCAAGGAGTCCTAGCAATAAGTCTGGAGGCAAAATAAATTGTCAAAAAAATACTTCATTGAGACAGAGACCCTTAGGCAAAGATCTGTAGAAATGGTGTGTGCCGACGACCTGGCTATCTAGGAGACTCATGTTCACAGCAAGAGGAATACCAAGTTCAAAGGTGACTTCTGAAATGAGGTTAGAAAGGGAATTTATTGACTCAATGTATCTGAAAGCTCAAAGACTGAAGTTGACTTCAGACCTTGGCTTGATAAAAGGAATGTAAGAATGGAAGGAACTTGATTTTCCTTTCTATTCTCCTCTAAGCCTTACTTGCATTCTCACATCAATTCAAGATTGCTTCAGTCAAAGAAAGATAGTGGGGAGGGGCTAGGCGGTGGTGCACCTGGTTAAGCACACACCTTACAGTACACAAGGACCTGGGTTCAAGTCCCTAGTCCCCACCTGCAGGGTGAAAGCTTCACAAATGATAAAGCAGGGCTGCAGGTGTCTCTCTGTCTTGCTGTCTCTCTCTCTCTGTCTCTCTTTTCCCTCTCAATTTCTCTCTGTCTCTATCTAATGATAATAAAAATAAATAAATAAAAATCTCTTTTTTTCTATAGCTCTGATTAATATGTTGCCCATTGTTGAAACATTTGTTGGTGAACCGAACAAATGCTATGTGCTTCTTGTTTAATTTCAGGTCACTTGTTCCACTGAAATGGTGTAGACTGAAGTAATATGTGTGTGTTTATTTTGGATGAGTAATAGAAATGGCCTCCAGGTAGGAGAGACTGGGTAACCGAAAGATGAATAAAGAGATTTTGCACAGTAAGAGCAGCAGGATTCCATTTTACCATATCTTTGAATTGGAATAAGATCCTTGAAAGAGCTAGAATTGGGCTGGGGAGAACTTTAGTGGGTCTGCAATAAGATGTTCATGCCTGAGGCTTTAACGTCCCAGGTTAAATCCCAGAATCACCATAAAGCAGAGCTGGGCAGCGTTCTTCCTATCTTTCTGTATCTTATTTATTTAAAATATTTATGGGCCCGGGCTGGGGAAAAAAAACTACTTGAAACACTGTGGCTGGTGGGAGGTATCTTGCCTGCTCTCTCTCTCTCTCTCTCTGTTTGTATCTCTTTATCTCTAAAAATAAAATGTAAAATGAAATTGACTGGGAGGTGGCTTAGCAGTTGAGTAGATGCATAAGACCCAAACTTCAATCTCTGGGACTACATTAAACACACACACACACACACACACACACACACACACACACACACACACACACACCCCACTTGAAAAGCAACCATAAGAAAATAAACAACTCTAGGGCCAGGTGGTAGTGCGCTTGCTTGAGTGCACATGTTACCATGCACAAGAACCCAGGTTTGAGTCCCCTGTCTCCACCTGCAGGGGGAAAGTTTTTCTAGTGGTGAAGCAGGGCTGCAGGTCCCCCCCCCTCTACTTCCTCCTCCTCTCTCAATTTCTGATGATCTCTATCCAACAAATAAATAAAGATAATTAAAATTTTTTTTAAAAAATTAAAAAAGAAAGAAAAGAAACAATTTTATTTAAAAAATTGGGTAGGGGGGCCAGGCGGTAGCGCACTGGGTTAAGTGCAAATAGTGCGAAGCTCAAGGACTGGCTCAAGGATCCCAGTTCAAGCCCCTGGCTCCCCACCTGCAGGGGAGTCGCTTCACAGGTGGTGAATCAGGTCTGCAGGTGTCTGTCTTTCTCTCCCCCCTCTCTATCTTCCCCTCCTCTCTCGATTTCTCTCTGTCCTATCCAACAACAACAATAATAGCAGCAACAGCAAGAACAATAATAACAGCACGGGGCGGGGCTGGATGGTAGCGCAGCAGGTTAAGCACACATGGCGCAAAGCACAAGGACCGGCTGTAGGGATCCCGGTTTGAGCCCCTGGCTCCCCACCTGCAGGGGGGTCGCTTCACAATTGGTGAAGCAGGTCTGCAGGTGTCTTTCTTTCTCTCCCCCTCTCTGTCTTTCCCTCCTCTCTCCATTTCTCTCTGTCCTATCCAACAACAACAACAATAACAACAACAATAATAACCACAACAAAGATAAACAACAAGGGCAACAAAAGGGAAAAAATGACCTCCAGGAGCCGTGGATTCGTAGTGCAGTCACTGAGCCCCAGTGATAACTCTGGAGGAATAATAACAACAACAACAACAGCATCATCAACAACAATGGACACACAGGACAGGAAAGAATGCTGTTGAGAGAATTCATTCAGGACTCACAAGACACAATGATAAGGAGACATTACTACTCATCTACCAGGGTGACACACTGACAACATCCTGGAAGCCAAGAACTGCAGTGCTGGTGAAGAAGCAGAACACCATACGCTCTCAAATGATGCTACTAGGAAGGAAAAATGATGTGACCATGTTGGGACACAGCTTGGCAGATTCTTAACAGTGTCAAACTAAACAAGCTTGTTACAGGATGCAGCCATCACACTTTTGAGAATCTTCCTGAAGGACTTGGCAACTGAAGTCCATCTAAAAATCTGCACACAAATATCTACAACTTGATTCATGACACTCAGCCTTGGAAACAACCAAGAATGATGGTCTGGGGGTTCTGGCCAGGTGGTATACCTGGTTAAGTGCACATATTACCAAGACCAAGGACCCAGGTTTGAGGCCCTCCGCCACTGCTCACCCGCTGGAGGTCTGCTTCAGTAGAGGTGAAGCAGGTCTGCAGATGTCTATTGTTCTTAAACTCTCTCTATCTCCCCATCCTCTCTCAATGTCTCTTTGTCTTATCTAACAAAGAGAAGTTAGAAAGAAAGAAAGAAAGAAAGAAAGAAAGAAAGAAAGAAAGAAAGAAAAATAAATAAGTAAATAAAAGGGATCACCAGGAGTGGTAGATTCCGAGTGCTGGCACCAAGCCCCAACAAGAACTCTGGCAATTAATTAACAACAACAACAAAAAAAGATAAATTATGGTCCATCCAGACTGTAGAATTCTATCCAACAGCACAAAAAAGAAATAAAGTAGCAAACGCTAAGAAGACACAGAGGAAGCCAAAACGTACATTGCTAGCTGAAAAGAGCTAATCTGAAAGCCAGTCTGAAAGACTTTATGACATTCTGAAGAGGAGAAGTGGAGCAGGGGTGGGGCAGTAAAAAGGTCAAGGCTTGTGGCAAAACATAGAAGCTTTTTTAAAAGGATTTTTAAATATTTATTTATTCCCTTTTGTTGCCCTTGTTGTTTTATTGTTGTTGTCGTTGTTGGATAGGACAGAGAGAAATGGAGAGAGGAGGGGAAGACAGAGAGGAGAGAGAAAGACAGACACCTGCAGACCTGCTTCACCGCCTGTGAAGCGACTCCCTTTCAGGTGGGGAGCCGGGGGCTCAAACCGGGATCCTTAAGCCAGTCCTTGCGCTTTGCAATACATGAGCTTAACCCGCTGCACTACCTCTCAACTCCCCAGAAGATTTTTTTTTAAGGCAGTGAGACTGTTCTGTCATACTGCAAGATGATACCCACTTATCCTAATCCATACAATGGACACCATCAAGAATGAACCTTTGGAGGCGGGCCAGGCAATGGTGTACCTGGTAGAATGCTCAGGTTATCATGCTCAAAGACCTGGGTTCACCCCCCCCCCCGGTCCCCACTTGCAGTGGGGTGGGGGTGGTGGAGGGGCTCACTTCACGAGTGGTGAAGCAGTGCTGTAGGTGTCTCTCTCTTTCTCTCTCCCTCACTCTTCGAGGGGTGCTGAGAGTGAGAGAGAATGGCTAGGCCATTGTTGACTGTGTTTTGTGTTTCTTTTGTCTGTGAACCTCAAACTGCTCTACAATTAAAGTCTATTAAAATGCAAGCTGTATGAATCTTTGAGGCGCCTTCATGTCAACAGCCTTTGACACTATAAAGAGCAGCATTACCACACCCTGGGAGGACTAGCACTCAGTTCCACAGAAAAGAAAAGATGGGGGGGGGCGGCAGTAGTGCACCCAGTTAAGTACACATAGTGAAGCGTAAGGACCCATGCAAGGATCCAGGTTCGAGTCCCCACTCCCCACCTGCGGGGGGTGGGGGAGGCACATACTTCAGAAGTGGTGAAGCAGTACTGCAGGTGTCTCTCGGTCTCTCCCCCTCTCTGTCTCCCCTCTTCTCTCCATTTCTCTCTGTCCCATCCAATAAAATGGAAAAAAAGAAATGGTCTCCAGGAGCAGTGGATTCATAGTGCCGGTACTGAGCCCTAGCTATGACCCTGGAAGCAAAAATAAGTAAGTAAACAAGTAAAAGAAAGAAACCACGGTGGTAAAGCCTGACACGAGGGGCTAATCTTTTCTAGAAGGCAGAGTCTTATCAGCTTGTTTACAGACATTCTGCCAGCCGGTGAGTTTTCTGGGCCATTCCCGTATGCCAGAGAGTCTGTCAAGCCTGAGCATAGGCAGTAGGAAGGATGCTTTTCAGGCTGTCGTTCTGCAATGCCTAATTGCAGAGGAGCTAATTCCCCTCCCCAGCTGAGCCGGGCAGCAGCAAGCCAGCCTTAGTTTCAAGGACTGCTCAGTGGCAGGGAGGCCTGGCGTTTGCCAGAACAGCTGCTGTCACAGCGAGACACCACATCCCTGCTGCTCATGTCACTGCCCCTCATTGCCCGGACAAGGGGATGGGTGTACTGAGTGACTCTGGCTGATCATTGTGGTGACGGGGCTATAAAATGATTCCACAAAGTGTGTCAGGCAGCAACAGCAGTGTTTATTTGTTTATTTATTTATTTTTATGGCTTTCATCACTTGTCAAAAGAATAACGAGGAGTTGGAAGCGGATAAAGATGGCGCTGGGGTCTTGATGGTGAATGATGGGAAAGGACCCAAGTTGGGAATCTGAGTGATCTGTAGACACCTGCCACAGGGAGAGGAGAAACAGGACCCATGCATCCACAGCTGTAATGCAAACCATTAACTGCCCAGTGAAATAAAATTAGAGGAAGAGGAGAGAGGAGAAGGAAGATGAGGACTGAAGAGGAGGTGGAGGATGAGGAGAGGAGGTGGAAGTGGAGAAGGAGAGAAGCTGGAGAAAGAGAAAATGGAAGTGGAGTAGTAGCAGCAGCAATAGCAGGAGCAGCAGTAGTAGTAGTAATAGCAGCTGTAGCAGCAGCAGCAGTAGTAGCAGCAGTAGTAGTAGTAATAGCAGCTGTAGCAGCAGCAGCAGTAGCAGTAGTAGCAGCAGCAGTAGCAGCAGTAGTAGCAGCAGCAGTAGTAGCAGTAGCAGTAGTAGCAGTAGCAGTAGTAGCAGCAGTAGTAGTAGCAGCAGTAGTAGCAGCAGTAGCAGCAGTAGTAGCAGCAATAGTAGTAGCAGTAGTAATAGCAGTAGTAGTAGCAGTAGTAGCAGCAGAAGTAGCAGCAGTACTAGCAGCAGTAGTAGCAGCAGCAGCACTAGCAGCAGTAGAACTAGCATCAGTACTAGCAGCAGCACTAGCAGCAGTAGTAGCAGCAGCAGTACTAGCATCAGTAGTAGCAGGAGTAGCAGCAGCAATAGTAGTAGTAGTAGCAGCAGTAGCAGCAGTAGCAGCAGCAGTACTAGCATCAGTAGTAGCAGCAGCAGTACTAGCAGCAGCAGTAGTAGCAGCAGTAGCAGCAGTAGTAGTAGTAGCAGCAATAGTAGCAGCAGCAGTAGTAGTAGCAGCAGTAGTAGTAGCAGCAATAGTAGCAGCAGCAGTAGTAGTAGCAGCAGCAGTACTAGCAGCAGTAGTAGTAGTAGTAGCAGCAGTAGTTGTGGCAGCAGTAGTAGCAAGAGTAGTAGCAGCAGCAGCACTAGCAGCAGTAGAACTAGCATCAGTACTAGCAGCAGCACTAGCAGCAGTAGTAGCAGCAGCAGTACTAGCATCAGTAGTAGCAGGAGTAGCAGCAGCAATAGTAGTAGTAGTAGCAGCAGTAGCAGCAGTAGCAGCAGCAGTACTAGCATCAGTAGTAGCAGCAGCAGTACTAGCAGCAGCAGTAGTAGCAGGAGTAGCAGCAGCAGTAGTAGGAACAGCAATAGTAGCAGCAGCAGTAGTAGTAGTAGCAGCAATAGTAGCAGCAGCAGTAGTAGTAGCAGCAGCAGTACTAGCAGCAGTAGTAGTAGTAGTAGCAGCAGTAGTTGTGGCAGCAGTAGTAGCAAGAGTAGTAGCAGCAGCAGTAGTAGCAGCAGCAGTAGTAGCAGCAGTAGTAGTAGCAGCAGCAGCAGCAGCAGTAGCAGCAGCAGCAGCAGCAGCAGTAGCAGCAGTAGTAGCAGCAGCATAGTAGCAGCAGCAGTAGTAGCAGCAGCAGCAGTAGTTGCAGCAGCAGTAGTAGCAGCAGCAGTAGTAGCAGCAGTAGTAGTAGCAGTAGTAGTAATAGCAGCAGCAGTAGCAGCAGTAGTAGTAGCAGCAGCAGTAGTAGCAGCAGCAGCAGTAGCAGCAAGAGTAGCAACAGTAGTAGTAGCAGCAGCAGCAGCAGCAGTAGCAGCAGCAGCAGCAGCAGCAGTAGTAGCAGCAGTAGTAGTAGTAGCAGCAGCAGTAGCAGCAGTAATAGTAGCAGCAGCAGTAGTAGCAGCAGTAGTAGTAGAAGCAGCAGTAGCAGCAACAGTAGTAGCAGCAGCAGCAGTAGCAGCAGCAGCAGTAGTAGTAGCAGTAGTAGCAGCAGCAGTAATAGCAGTAGCAGCAGTAGTAGTAGTAGCAGCAGCAGTAGCAGCAGTAATAGTAGCAGCAGCAGCAGTAGTAGCAGCAATAGTAGTAGCAGCAGCAGTAGCAGCAGCAGTAGTAGCAGCAGTAGTAGTAGCAGCAGTAGTAGTAATAGCAGCAGCAGTAGCAGCAGCAGCAGTAGCAGCAGCAGTAGTAGCAGCATCAGCAGTAGCAGCAGCAGCAGTAGCAGCAGCAGCAGTAGTAGTAGCAGTAGTAGTAGTAGCAGTAGTAGTAGTAGCAGCAGCAATAGTAGTAGTAGCAGCAGTAGTAGCAGCAGTAGCAGTAGTAGCAGCAGTATAAGCAGCATCAGTAGTAGTAGCAGCAGCAGTAGTAGTAGTAGCAGCAGCAGCAGTAGCAGTAGTAGTAGCAGCGGCAGCAGTAGCAGCAGCAGCAGTAGTAGTAGCAGTAGTAGTAGTAGCAGTAGTAGTAGTAGCAGCAGCAGTAGTAGTAGTAGCAGCAGTAGTAGCAGCAGTAGCAGTAGTAGCAGCAGTATAAGCGGCAACAGTAGTAGTAGCAGCAGCAGTAGTAGCAGCAGCAGCAGTAGTAGCAGCAGCAGTAGTAGTAGCAGCAACAGTAGTAGCAGCATCAGTAGTAGTAGCAGTAGTAGTAGCAGCAGCAGTAGTAGCAACAGTAGCAGCAGCAGCAGTAGTAGTAGCAGCAGTAGTAGTAGCAGCAGCAGCAGCAGCAGTATCAGCAGCAACAGTAGTAGCAGCAGCAGTAGTAGTAGCAGCAGTATCATCATCAGCAACAGTAGTAGTAGTTGCAGCAGTAGTAGCAGCAGCAGCAGTAGTAGCAGCAGCAGTAGTAGCAGCAGCAGTAGTAGTAGCAGCAGTATCATCATCAGCAACAGTAGTAGTAGTTGCAGCAGTAGTAGCAGCAGCAGCAGTAGTAGTAACAGTATCAGCAGCAGCAGAAGTAGCAGTAACAGCAGCAGCAGTAGTAGTAGCAACTGTAGTAGCAGCAGCAGTAGCAGTAGCAGCAGCAGCAGTAGTAGCAGCAGTAGTAGCAGCAGCTGTAGTAGCAGCAGTAGTAGTAGCAACAGTAGTAGCAGCAGCAGCAGTAGTAGTAGCAGCAGCAGTAGTAATGCAGGGCACCCCTCTAACTTTAGACATGTTAGACCAACTCAACCTTCAAGAGAACCCACTGATATGGGCCATTAGCTCCCCTACCACACAGATAAGGAAATCGGGGCCGAGCGCAACTGAGTGACTTGCCCAGTGCCTGCTACTCAGCTGTCCAGGCCACACGGCCTGCAAGACTCCAGACTGGTCGGGCCATTGTAGTTGCTCAGAGATGCTGCTTTATAACTGGGTGCTTCTGTACATCAGTACAAAAATTATTCTAGAAATTAAATGTGTGTGAAAATCTACCTCTATATAGAAACTAAATACTCAAAAATTCTTTAAAAAAGAATTCTAACACTCTTATTTGATCCTTTTTATTTTTATTTATTTATTGATTATTGGATAGAACTGAGAGAAATTGAGAGGGTTGGGTGTAAGATGGAAAATTCCTTGCATTTTCCATAGACAAGAGGACTTAATCAGTAAGCCATTGTTTACCGGATGGTTACAACTAGACAACAGGACTTAATCAGTAAGCCATTGTCTACTGGATGGTTGCAACTGATGGCGAGAGGATGAGGTGACCCTACTCTGGCTAGGGTCTATTGGTTGTGTAGTTTTACAATGTTTGAAATCAGCCTGCACTTTGTTTTGAGTGGATCCCGTTTTTTGCTAGGTTTGAAATGATTGGGTTCCGCGTTTTCTATAGCATGTTATTGAATATAGATAGGTAAGGTTATACTTCTCCCCACCCCGAATGTACTCTGAAATCCTATAAATTGAGTGGTTTGAGCCCTGTTCGGGGTCGAGCTGGTGGACTGCTGCCAGTCACCTCTCAGCCCCGATTTGAATTCGTGAATAAACATCTTTTGCTTCCTTGCAGTGGATGGTAGTTTGATTTTGCTCGCTAACATTGGGGAGATAGAGAGGGAGAGAGACAGAGAGACACCTACAGCCCTGCTTCACCACTTGTGTAGCTTTCCCCCTGAAGGTGGGGACCAAGGGTTTGAACCTGGGTCCTTGCTCACTGTAATGTGAGCGCTTAACCAGGTACACCACCACTTGGCCCCCTATTTGACCCTTCATGCCGGTTGCCTTCAGCCAGACAATTCTGTTTCTGTAGAATGTTCTTGAATCCAGTTCACTTCTGAAGTGCTTACTGCTGAGGCCACATGTCTGAAGAATATATGTACAATACTGTATGTATATGTGCATATGTGTCCTTTGCTCTCTAGGGAGTAAACTAAGTTTCCCAGCCACCCAGAAAGGATCTTTTCAATATCTTCTCTGGCCCCTGCTATTCTTGGAGTTCTCATGTTGTCATTCTCCAGGAGGCTTATGGATTCATCTAATATTCATAGCCTCACTTACCAATAAAAAGCAGGCTGTTGTCTCACCATTTTATACTCGTGTCTCAGCACTCGAGTTGGTGGCGTGCTGCAGCCAAGCGGTGCATTTATTATGGAAGCTGATCCGACTTGGTGGGAGTGAAGGTTTGTGTGCGCTGTACAAGGATAAACGCTTGCCCCCCTCTCGTGGGGCCTGGCATGATGGTGGCGGTGGTGATTATACAGACAGGATGTGTGATTGTGTGAGTATTCCAGGCAGCTTGTTAATATTTCCCTCTAGGTTTTTTTTTTTTTAAACTTCCTTCGATGTCTAAAATACTCTGAGGGAAGGGAGGGAAAGCAATAATTTTTTTTTTCACAAACAGACATTGTCCTTGTATAAATTCAATGCACCTTCTGTTGGGTAATTGGAATCCAAGAAGTAACATGGAGTGGTGTGACAAAACGTGAATGAGCCTTATTTAGAATACAGTGGCCGGGGTTTGGAAACCCAAACTCTTTATGGGAGGCAAAGTGAGGAGAAAAAAAAAAAAGACACAATAAGAGACCTGGTGTGTTGCTTCAGTTGTGGGACTTGACATTCGATGCAGCATACAAAGAAAAAGGTGCCCAAGTGTTTCTACAAGTCTGGCCACTTGCATTTCTGGAAGAGAGTCTCATGTGCTGAACTGGAAAGACTTTTCCTTCTTTCTGAGTCAAACCATTAACATTCCCATTGTGAACAGACAGTACACCTGGGGCCAGGAGGTGGTGCTCCTGGTTGAGTGCACACAGCACAGTGCACAAGTACTCAGGTTCAAGCCCCTCGTCCTTACCTGCAGGGAGGAGGGAGGAGGGAGGTGGGGCAACTTCATGAGTGCTGAAGCAGTGGTGTAGGTGTCTTTGTTTCTCTTCTTCTCTCTACCTCCCCCCCTCCATTTTCAATTTCTCTCTACCCAGAAGTAAATAAAAATAGGTTTTTCAAAACCAAGAGTATACTTCAGATTCATTGCATTCTTTTCCCTTTCTACTTGGGGTTCAATGAACAGGAAAGGAATCTTAAGGAAGATGTGTGAATGAAATTTCTTTTTGTATATAATGGTAGTTTTTTTTGTTTTTTTCCCCCCTTTTTGTAGAGGGCTAGGGAGTGTCTTGGAGACCTTGTGAATCTGTGATTCTAATGGTAGCCTGACTTTTAAAAATTATTTTTATCTATGATAGACAGACAGACAGACAGAAGTAGTGGGGGAGTCAGGCTGTAGCGCAGCGGGTTAAGCGCAGGTGGTGCGAAGCGCAAGGACCGGCATAAGGATCCTGGTTGGAGCCCCCGGCTCCCCACCTGCAGGGGAGTCACTTCACAGGCGGTGAAGCAGGTCTGTAGGTGTCTGTCTTTCTCTCCCCCTCTCTGTCTTCCCCTCCTCTCTCCATTTCTCTCTGTCTTACCCAACAATGATGACTTCAATAACTACAACAATAAAACAAGGGTAACAAAAGGGAATAAATAAATAAATAAATATAAAAAAGTAGTGCAATTTCCCCTAGTTCTCTCATGTGTGGTCAAGGTATGAATTAAGAGCCTCCCATAGGGTAAGGCATCTGCTCTGTTGGGTGAGCTACCTCCTGACCCTGCCAACCACTCACAATAACTTTATATATTTTACAAAATGCATGTGTGTGTGTGTGTGTGTGTGTGCGCGCGTGTGTGCCGATGTGTTGTTTGAAGTTCTGAGCTCTTAGGACTTTATAAGTGCTGACAGAAGACCACTTTCCTAAACACTAGAGGGCTGAAGGCAGAGCCTGGAGAGAAGTCTCATCAGCAGAGTGGTTACATTGCCAGATTATAGTCTCATCACAACATGGCAGGTACTATGACAATGGAGGTGACTTTGAATCAATTTATTGTAGGAAAGATACAGACTAGTGGCCTCTAAAACTGATTCCCAATTCTAGATCTAATAAGTTACACAAATCAAATTTACACTTAACAAATTTAAACTTTCTTTCTTTCTCTCTCATTTTTCTTTTTCTTTAGTGATTTAATTTAATAATGTTCAGTAAGATTGTGGGAAAATAGGGGTATAATTCCCACCACCAGAGTTCTCTATCCTATCCCCTCTATTGAAAGGTCCCCTATTATTTTTCTTTCTGGGTGGATGGACCAAAGATCTTTATGGGGACCAGAAGGTGGAAAGTTCTGGCTTCTGTAATTGCTTCTCTGCTGGACATGGGTGTTGGCAGGTAGAGCCATAACCCCCAGCCTGTTTCTATCTTTCCCTAGTGGGGCCAGGGCTCTGGGGAGGTGGGGTGAGATCATCTGTCCAGAAAGTCAGGTTGGTGTCATGGTAGCATCTGTAACTTGGTGGCTGAAAAGTATTAAGATACAGGGAGTCAGGCAGTAGTGCAGCGGGTTAAGCTCACATGGCACAGAGCACAAGGACCTGCATAAGGATCCCAGTTCAAGCCCCCAGCTCCCCACTTGCAGGGGAGTCGCTTCACAGGCAGTGAAGCAGGTCTGTAGGTGTCTATCTTTCTCTACCTCCTCTCTCCATTTCTCTCTGTCCTATCCAACAACGACTACAACAATAGTAACTACAACAATAAAACAACAAGGACAACAAAAGGGGATAAATAAATAAATATTTTAGAAAAAAAGCATTAAGATACAAAGGGAGGCATCTTTGGTGCATTTCTGCCTCTCTGTCAATCTATGAGAATGAAACAAGTGGCCTGGAACTGCGAAATTACACCGGAGCAAAGCCCCTAGACACACACACACACCCTACAGAGGCCAAGGTCAGAACCCCTAGACACATGCACACACACTCTACACAGGCCAAGGTCAGAACCCCTAGACACACACACACACACCCTACACAGACCAAGGTCAAAACCCCTAGACACATGCACACACACACACACTCACACACACACACCCTACACAGGCCAAGGTCAAATGCTATGTTACTGGGAGAACCAGGAGTCCGGCTTGGACTCTCCAGCGTATCAGGAAGAGGAAAAGAGCAATGAACAGCCGGCAATGTTTGAAGCTCTGTAAGTCTTCCACTTCCTCTCAGACTTGTTTCTGAAATAATTGTTGAACGAGCGTCTTCTCAGACGAACGTGTAAATATGCCTCCTGTCCTCTCTGCGTCCCATGCAGACATTCCAATCTGTGACTTCACCGTTGGGTCCTGTATGTCACGAGGACTTCAGAGGATATTTCCTCCTCCCTGTGGGAACCCTGGCTCTTAATCTTTGGGAGTCATTTAAGTATAGATGGGGGTGTGTATTTGTTAGGGGCTGTGTGGGGTATACATTTGTTTCATCTGTATTTTTGTTGAGTGGGTTTGTAATTTGTTTAGTCCATTGCTTCATATTTGGTGCATTCATTTTGTGAAAAAGATATCTTTCCCCTTAGGGATAGCTGAGTGGCTTCCTCTTGTTTAAAGTTCTCAGTTCTCAGCATTCAGGTGACATCCTGTAGCCTATAAATGGTCCATTGTGGCTTTATGCAACACATTCTGTAGTCAGAAGCTATGTGTTATTTCCCTCTTGCGTAATCTACAATTCAATCGGTTTTTTTTGTTTTTTTCTATTTTGGCCTCCAGGGTTATCGCTGGGACTCAGTGCCTGCACTATGAATCCACTGTTCCTGGTGCCATTTTATTGGACAGGACAGAGAGAAGTTGAGAGAGGAGGGGAAGATAAAGAGGGAGGAGAGAAGGACAGACACCTGCAGACCTGCTTCACCGCCTGTGAAGTGACCCCCCCCCCACACACACACACAGGTGGAGAGCCAGGGGCTTGAAATGGGATCCTTGAGCTGACCCTTGCGCTTTGTACTATGTGCACTTAACCCACTGAGCTACCACCCAACCCCCTATACTTTACTTTTTGTAAGATTAAAATAGCAGACTGGTTAATATTCAGTGAGGTTTTGATGATTGAATAGCAATGTAACTAGCTTTTATTACTAACTTCTTGAACTAAAAAAAAGCACAATGAGTTACCACCAGATAAATGTAGAGAAGAAATCTGTACTTATTTCTAACACTTGGTTCACTTGTAAAAATCCCAAGGAAAATAATGGGCATATATTGGGTTGTTGGAAAAGCCATAATACTTTTTTTTTTGCATAGAAAACACATCATGAGTTTTCTGACAGCCCAATAGAACTAGCAGTACTTCCTCATGTGGTTTAATTTTATCAGGACTGATGAACTTCACTTGCCTTAACGGAGGCAAACTTTCTGGCTTTGCCTGTTGGTATGCATGAGACCCCTTCTGTTTCATTTGGTTTAAATCTTCTTTGTCACACCCTGATTTTCACCAGTCACTTTTCTCTCCACCCTCTCTATGTCACATCCTGTTTCCACCCTACTTGGGAAGTATATATAAAGACAGCATTGTGAGTTTTAGAGTACTTTTACCTTGAGTTTAGCTCGGCTCGGCTTAGATTGCGCTGCGTCCTGCATGAATAAAGAGATACTGCCTACAGCTCAACCATGAGTCCCTGGTCGTCTGTTACCCGCCCGTGAAGCCAGCCCGGCGAAAACAACCTAACCCGTCGAAAACAACATTTGCCCATTTTCACTCTCTGTGTTCACAGAATGTGTAGTATTTTCTTGACTCCAAGGAAACTTCCACTTAAGGTCAAGATGAGAGAGAGAGAAAAATTACTGGGATGAGTGACTAAATGCCCATGAATTTGAAAGAAGAAGGAGGAGGAGGAGGAGGAGGAGAAGAAGAAGAAGGAGAAGAGGAAGAGGAAGAAGAAGAAGAAGAAGAAGAGGAAGAAGAGGAACAAGAAGAAAAGAAGAAGGAGAAGAAGAAGAAGAAGGAAATAACCTTGAACTATCATTTTGTTATTTCTTCAATATTTCACTTGTATCATACGGGAAAATATGAATCCCATTAAGGCAATATTGTTCTCTCTGTGTGTATTTGCTGATAACCTGATTTATACACACACACATACAGAAAGAGAGAGAGAGAGAGCATGACAGAATAGTTTAATAGAATCCTGAGAGAAAGCATCTCTTTCTTCAGGCAGGATGGCACAGAGGGAATCCTGAACAAATATATGTATATCCTAGGAGTGTAGAAGGAATTTCATCCCCTATGGAAGCATTGAATATATTTCCCTGAGCTCATTTGCATGAGTCATTTACATTGATTTCCATGAGCCAATCCGAGCTTTCCAATGGATATCTAGCCCTTGACTTAACTAGATCACTTTCTCATTCTCTCTCCTCTCTCTCTGCTCATTATTCATGCAGTTCTTAATCACTGTCTACTCTGGGAATGCTCCCGTGTAAGACATCATAAGACTCTCTGAGAAGTGAAGTGCAGGGGCTTGCTGCTCCCCAAATTTTACAATCTACTAGGGGAGTCAGTGTGGGCTCACAGTAAGGTTAAACAACTAAACAAGAGGGACTGGGCAGTGGTGCACCTGGTTAAACGCAGACATTGCAGTGCACAGGGATGCAGGTTCAAGCCCCTGGTCCCCACCTGCAGGGGAAAAGCTTCATGAGTGGTGAAACAGGGCTGCAAACAGGTGTCTCTCTCCCTTCTGCCTCCCTCCTTCTCCCCTCTCTGTCTCTATCCAATAGTAAATAAATAAAAATATTTTAGAATTTCTTATTTTTTATTGTCTTAATTTTATTTGATAGCCAGAAATCAAGAGGGAAGGGGGTGATAGAGAGGAAGAGAGATAGAGAGACACCTGCAACACTGCTTCACTACTTGCAAAGCTTTCCCACTACAGGTGGGGACCAGGGGCTCGAGCCTGCGTCCTTGCACACTGTAATGTGTGCACTCAACTAGGTGCACCACCACCTGGCCCCTAAATAAAAATAAGGAAAATAAAACAACTGAACAAGACATGTTTATGAAACATCAAACCCATCTTGTTAAGAAAAGGGGTTTTGGAGTCTCCTGCTATCTAGACATCTATGTCATAGATGTTGCTATGCTTCACATTGGTTTGGTCTTCACATTGGCTAGTTTCCTGTGCCCCCTTCTCCCCGCCCTGTGACCCTACGTACTTCCAGAGTGCTTGCTGCTGCCTCCGGAGGAGAAGGATGCAGGACAGATCTGTATGGTGATTAGTTTTAGGTTAGTTTTTGAATCGTTGCTCTTGAATAAAAAAATACAGCTTCTCTGCCCAGCCGTGTGTCTCTGAGTCTCTGTCTACCACCGCGAAGCTAGTCCGGCCTACTGGCGCCCCTGAACTCTAACGACAATAGATGTTTTCCAATATAGGACGAGGGTCCTGGAATAAGCAGGACAAGGGACTTGAGGTCATCAGGCCGTCTAGTTAAGGTAAAAAATGACAGGAAGTACCCAGGGGAACACAGACACTGTTACACCATACCAGAACAACTGTTTTCCAGGCAGGACTGTGTGCCCTGGGGATGGGGCGGCAGGGAGAAGGAAATTGCTACACAGGACATGGGAGTGGATAATGGGTGTGGGTGTGACTTAGTCAGGCGGTGAAGGCAGGGTTTGGATGCTTATAAACTAGACCTGTGGGCTTAGTTCTCTTAGACTAATTGAGCTTGTCAACACTGGAGTAATGGCTCTGAGTGGCTTTCAATCTCCCTCTCTCGCTGCCTAACATGCGAATGTTCTCAGTTTTCCTGAATAAAGTTTAAAATTCCCAAAACCAAACCAAAACAAAAACACCAGGAATTAACTGACGAATGAAAAGCCAGGATAGATGTGTAGTGAGCAGAGGTGGCAGAATCAGCATCTGTAGAGCACCTTCTCCTGCTGAACCCTCTTGTGTCTGCTCTCTCTTAACCCTCAACAGACATTTGAAAGAGAGATTCTTGTGCTCCTGTATGTAATTTCAGGATATTGAATTCAATATTCCATCTGACTCAGACTTTATATGAATCTAAAAGCCATCCCCACTTCATTGGACCACACAGCCTGTCATGCACAGTCAATCACAGATGGCAACTGTGATAGATTCCATGATCAAACGCCTCTGTGCCAGACACTGGATAGACCAAAGCTTCCATTTCACAAATGAAGAAACTAGGACCAGGGAGGTAAACCCACAGACACACACACACACACACACACACACACACACACACAAATCAACACATGTGGTAGATTAAAGTTAAATCAAAATGGTTGTGAGCAAAAACTGTGGGTCAGAAATATGTGAGACGTTTGGTAGTTTTAAAATTGACTTGCAGGACCTGGGCAGTAGCACAGCGGATTAAGCGTACATGGTATGAAGCCTGTGAGGATCCTGATTCCAGCCCCCCGGCTCCCCACCTGTGGGGGTGTGGTGGGGGAAATTGTTTCACAACTAGTGAAGCAGGTCTGTAGGTATCTTATCTTTCTCTCCCCCTTTCTGTCTTTCAGTCCTCTCTCGATTTCTCTCTATCCTATCCAACAATGACAGCAATGACAACAACAACAATAATAACAACAACAATGATTAACAATAAGGGCAATGATGTCGAGCAGTAAGCCAGCTCCAACCTGCATTGCTGATACTATGGCCTATTTACATCATCACTGTTTTGCCTGAAAGATCCCCACCCATCCCATTCCTTAGATCTATCTTCTTCGAGACCTGCCCTGCCTGCAGGGTAACATTAATCCCACCAGTTAAAACCATCACAACAGTTGCTAAGGAAGTTTATACCTTCCCAGCCCACTTTTGCCTTTCTCCACCCCCTTTCCTAGCCATTTCCGTTTCCAACTTGCCACTTCTGGTTTTATCCTATAAAAGCATTGTTTCTGATCAATAAAGGCTGCATTACCTCGCACCACGTGTGTGGTTCCTGAGTCATCTATCTCCTGCATTGCTGAGTGAGTAGCAGCCCAGGCTGGCTCTGGTCAAGTTCTCTCCAACAGAGAGTATGCACCCAGAAAGAAGCACCCCCACGCTAGCCCGCCACAACACAAGGGAAAAAATGGCCTCCAGGAGCAGTGGATTCATAGTACAGGCACCGAGCCCCAGTGATTACCCTGGTTTCAACACCTTTGGGAACCACAGGGCCCAGCATTCAAGTGAGCCCATACACAGTAATTCCATACATGGGAGATATAGTCAAACCGCATAGTGGCATAGTGCAAAAATCTGCTTTGTGTTGGGCACCATACATAGTAATTAAAAATATATAAGGACTTTGTGGGGGACCATGGCTTGGTGTAGGTTTAAGACTATCAGGCTTATCACATGGCGGTATAGAATGCTTTATTTTAGGTACAGCAAAATAGGCAGTTATCAGCAGGGGTAAAAATAGCCCAGGCCCATGAGTCCATAAGTTAGTTGTCAAAGTTCAGCTCCACATGTTCAGTCTCTCTGGTGAGAGGCAGCTTGGCATATACAGGAAAAGAGGGAGCCAGGAAAGGGAGAGGGGGAGAGAGAGCCTGCCTTCCAGTGGGCTCAGGGTTAAATAACTTGTTTTACATAAGTCTGTCAGCCTGATGTGAGCTGTATGCTAATTATGTCCCAAAATCTGCTGTGTCACAACAAGGGTGCTTGCTCAGAGTACAGGACTTTCATGCCTGACGTCCCAAGGTTCAATTCCCAGCACTGCCAAGTCAGAGCTGTATGGTGTTCTAGTCTTTCTCTGTTTCTCACTCATAACAGCCAATAAGTTCTCAACAAATTTTGAAAATCACATTAAAAAAAGAAGAAAGGTGGGAGTAGATAGCATAATGGTTGTGCAAAGAGACTCTCATGCCTGCGGCTCCAAAGCCCCATGTTCAGTCCCCTGCACCACTGTAAGCCAGAGCTGATCAGTGGTCTGGGAAGGAGGAGGAGGAGGAGGAGGAAAAAAATAACACATTGACAGACATGAAGAAAAATAAGGAGGAGAAGGAGGAGAAGAAAACTAACATTGAAAGACGAAGAAAACTAAGAAGGAGGAAGAGGAGAACAAGGAGAAGGAGGAGAAGGAGAAGAGGAAGAAGAAGAAGAAGAAGAAGAAGAACAATAACAACAACAACATATTGACAGGCTCACAGACCTACATTCGATAAAGAGTGGGAATCTAGTTGTCTGATTCTCCTTATTCTTTTCCTTTCTGGATATGAAATTGTATGTGACGGAAATCTTTTCATTCCTTTCAAAATAACACGGAGAGAAAATATCCAACATTTACGATGAAGAGTGGTAACTATTTTGAGAGGGGAAGCAGAAGGTTGTGGGAACACAGGCACCAGTTCCTAACCCAGACAGTCAAGAATGAAAAGGGATGTTTGGATGAGCCCCTTTGCCTCAGATATGTTTCTGGTTTGCCCTTGGCTTGACTTTGTTCTTCTGTGATCACCCTCTCTTCTTCTTCTTCTAGCGTTTGCCCTTCTTCCGTAGCCAGTCAACAGCGTCAGGTTGAGCCTGATGTAAAGTTTCGAGACCTCCTTTGAATCTGGAGAGGTGACAGTCATTGACTATGTGGGTCATAGTCTGGAGCCGCAGGGGCAGTTCGGGTCGTCTCTGGCTCCCCAGCGATGGAACATAGCGGCGCACCGGCCATGGCCTGTTCGATAGCGATTGAGGAGGGCCCAATCATAACGTGCTAGGTCAAAGCCGGGTTGACGCTTGCAGGGGTCTGTGATGAGGTGTTTGTTCTTGACCTCAGCTGACTGCCAGCTCTGTTTCCAAGAGTCTGGAACAGAGAAGTTCAGTGTAGGCGTAGGGGACCAGATTGGGTGACGAGACATCAAGCGTTGGACAGGGTGGGTGAAGATATCCGCGTATATTGGCAGGTCCGGTCGAGCGTAGACGTGGGAAATGAACTTAGATGATGCCGCATCCAGACGAATATCTGGCGGGGTGATGTTGCTAAGAACTGGCAGCCATGGAACCGGGGTAGAACGGATGGTTCCAGAAATGATCCTCATGGAGGAATATAATTTGGAATCGACCAAGTGGACATGGGGGCTACGGAACCATACTGGGGCACAGTATTCTGCAGTGGAATAGCATAATGCCAGAGAGGATGATCGTAGTGTGGAAGCGCTCGTGCCCCATGAGGAGCTGGCCAGTCTTGCAATGATGTGATTCCTCACGCCCACCTTTGCTGCAGTTTTTATGAGATGTTTGTGAAATGACAGGGTGCGATCGAGAGTAACGCCAAGATAGACTGGCTGGGCTTCATGCCGGATTCTCGTATCGCCAAGCTGCACATTAAGCTCACGCAAGGCCGAGGCATGGTGTAGATGGAAAACAGATGATACCGTTTTTGCAGTGCTAGGGATTAGTCGCCATTTTTTACAGTCATCAAATATCAGAGATGTGTCTTTCGTGAGTGTTTCCTCAAGGATGTCGAACTTGGATGCCTGAGTTGCACAGCAGATGTCATCGGCGTAGATGAACTTCCTTGAAGAAGTTTCTGGGAGATCATTGATGTAAATATTAAATAGCGTAGGAGCCAGAACAGAGCCCTGGGGGAGGCCACTTGAGACAAGTCTCCATCTGCTAGACTTGTCACCCAGATGCACCCGGAATCTTCTGTTTTGGAGAAGAAACAATATAGTGTTGGCCACCCATGGAGGCAGGCATCTTGAGATCTTGACTAGGAGACCACAGTGCCAGACCGTGTCATAGGCTGCTGTGAGATCAACAAAGACAGCACCCATCTTTAAATTCTTCTGGAATCCATTTTCAATGTAAGTTGAGAGGGCCAGGACTTGTTCGCAGGTAGATCTTCCTGGGCGGAAACCAGCCTGGGCGGGTGATAGGAATTTCTCTGTAAGATGAGAAATACGTGACAGAAGCAGCCTCTCAAGGAGTGGGAGACAGCGTAATGGTTATGCAAAAAGACGTTCATGCCTGAGGCTCCAAGGTCTCCGGTTCAATCCCCAGCCCCACCATAAGCCAGAGCTGAGCAGTGCTCTGGTCTCTCTTTCCTCTCTCTGTATCTCTCATTAAAATAATAAATCACCCTCTCTGCAGATGGGCCACACCTCTCACCTTCCCGAGTTCTTTCCACAGGCACGCCACTTGCTACAGTTGAATCTACTCATTACCTGCTATTGTCTGTATCCTTACTCTGGAATTTTCTCAAAGGCAGGATTTGTTTACTCCCCACCCCCACACACAATGTGCTCTCTGCTGTGCTTTGACTTTGAGTAATGCTGAGAACATGGTGGACTCTCAGTGCAAACTTACTGGGCTGGGCAGACAAGTCAGTGGTAGAGCATAGGACCCTTGGCACACATGCCAGAAGATGAGTGATGGTCTGATCACTCTCCAAAAAAACAATATTTTAAAAATGAAAGCTAACAACAGGACCAGGTGGTGGTGCACTGGGCTGAGTGCTTGTGCTACTTACTGTACTCAAGGATGTGGGTTCAAAGGCCCCAGCCCCCACCTGCAGGGGAGAAGCTTTATGAGCAGTGAAGCTGTGTTGCAAGTCTCTCTCCCTCTGAACTTTTATGAGTGATTTAATATTGATTTACAAAATTACAGGATAACAGGGGCACAGCTCTGCACCCATCCCACCACCAGAGTTCTGAATTCCCACTCCCTCCACTGTAAGCGGCAGCAGATCTCTTAAGATTGCGGATATAGGTTAACTATTATTGCTACAGCGATCTGTCTAGATTTGTATATCTTTGCTCATTATTTTTTCTCTATTTTCATCATCTCTTCCTTTCCAAGTCACAAGTCACATCTACATCTATCACTACATCTGAATGTCCCTCCCTTTTCCTTTTTCCTCCTCCTCCTCTTCCTTTCTTCTTCTTCTTCTTCTTCTTCTTCTTCTTCTTCTTCTCCTCCTCCTCCTCCTCCTCCTCCTCCTCCTCCTCCTCCTCCTCCTCCTTCTTTTCTCTCTCTCTCTCTCTTTCTCTCCCTCTCTCGGCTTCTCTATTCCCTCTCTGCTTCTCTCTGTCCTAACAAATAAAATAAAGTTTCTTCTTCTTCTTCTTCTTCTTCTTCTTCTTCTTCTTCTTCTTCTTCTTCTTCTTCTTCTTCTTCTTCTTCTTCTTCTTCTTCTTCTACTTCTTCTTCTTCTTCTTCTTCTTCTTCTTCTTCTTCTTCTTCTTCTTCTCCTCCTCCTCCTCCTCCTCCTCCTCCTCCTCCTTCTCCTCCTCTTTCACTCTCTCTCTGCTTCTCTATTCCACTTCCCTCTCTGCTTCTCTCTGTCCTAACAAATAAAATAAAGTTTCTTCTTCTTCTTCTTCTTCTTCTTCTTCTTCTTCTTCTTCTTCTTCTTCTTCTTCTTCTTCTTCTTCTTCTTCTCCTCCTCCTCCTCCTCCTCCTCCTCCTCCTCCTCCTCCTCCTCCTCCTCCTTCTCCTCCTCTCTCACTCTCTCTGCTTCTCTATTCCACTTCCCTCTCTGCTTCTCTCTGTCCTAACAAATAAAATAAAGTTTAAAATAAGTAAATGAAAGCAAACCATAGCTGGATGAATGTTGAGATCTCCACACATCTTTTTTTCCATTTCCTGACAGAGATAGAGAAGAAAGACAAAGAAGTAGAGAGGGAGGGAGGGAGGGAGAGAGAGAGAGAGAGAGAGAGAGAGAGAGAGAGAGAGAGACCACAGCACTGAAGTTTCCTTCAGTGTGGTGGAGACTGGGCTCAAACCTGAGTCACTAGCCAAGTGCGCCCTTTGCTGGCCCCACACATTTTGGATCCCATGATTACTGTTTCAGGTGAGTCAGAGAGAGTTTCACTCAGGTGCCTTAACTGGAGGCCTCCTGATGTGCTTAACGTATCACCTTTTATTCCAGGTGCCCTGGGAGCTACCGGGCCAGGTGCTGGGCAGGGACATGTCACCAGGATGCTTTGTATCCTCCTGACATCTGCAGAGCAACCATCAAGCTTTCTCCAACTTTGCGTGAAGACAAGTTTCAGCGTTTGTTCTCACATCCTCCTTCCTATTTGTCTCTTCTTGGCTGCAACTTGTTTGTCGAGTTCTTGGCCTCTTCTCTCTTCTTGGTGCTAAGCCCTGGGGTATGTCCCTATGCCCTCGGGGCTATTCCATCAAGATGAGACCAGGCTGCCCCTACATTCACTGCACTGCTCAGACCCTTGCCTTTTGTTTGACTGAAGATGGTTAAACCTAAGGATGCGGTAACTACCCAAAATGTCATGGCAGAGCCACCGGCTGTGTGCTGTTTCGTCTAGGTGCTCCGTCTCTCATCTTCCCTCACACAGTCCAGTTTACTTTACAGCCACCAATTGGGAGTTGGTATTTCCCTTTTGTATTCAGAGGAAGACTAAAAGCAGAGACCTTAAAGCTTGTGAACTAAGAGCTCATGTTGTGAAGGCTTCCAGAGACCTTGAACACAAAGGCAATTCATTCATCTAATAAGAAAGGGAGAGAGAGAGAAGGAAAAAAGAGGGTGGGGGGAGAGATGCAATGGCGATAATCATTGGCTAGGAAAGTGTAAGCCACGGTAAATAATTCTTTGCCCCTCCTGCATGGTAAAGGCAAAGCAATTTGAATTTTTTTTTGCTGTACTCGGTGGTGACACAGTACTAATGCGAAAAGATCTGAGTGTGTTTATTGTATGTCCTCTGATGATAGATAGAATTACTGGTTAGCCAGGTCAAATCTGCATGTGGTCTCGTTACTGATAGCAGAGGACTAGTTTGCTAGGAACCAGACCTGGAAAGAACACTACCTTCTCACAGGTACTCACTGAATGCTGCGTGAGATATCAGCCGACTGCCAGTTCCCTATTAGCCCTGTGGAAACCCTTGGATATGTGGAGGCTGGGTGGTGCTGTACTCAGTAGAGTGCAAAGGTAACCGTGCATGAGGGCCTGGGTTCAAGTCCCCATCTCTCACATGTGGGGATGATGGGGAAGCCTCATGATGGGGAGCAGTGCTGTAGGTATCTCTCTTGCTCTTCCTTTGTCTCTCACCCTCTATCAAAATAAATAAATAAATGACTCCATTCAAAAGTTAACTCTCCATAGAAGATATTCAAAAGGTCAGTAAACATATGAAAAATGCTCCAAGTCATTGTCAGAGGAATACAAATAAAGACAACAATGAGATACCACTTCACTCCTGTGAGAATGTCATACATCAGAAAAGGTAACAGCAACAAATGCTGGAGAGGGTGTGGGGTCAAAGGAACCCTCCTGCACTGCTGGTGGGAATGTCAATTGGTCCAACTTCTGTGGAGAACAGTCTGGAGAACTCTCAGAAGGCTAGAAATGGTTCTACCCTATGATCCTGCAATTCCTCTCCTGGGGATACATCCTAAGGAACCCAATACACCCATCGAAAAAGATCTGTGTACACCTATGTTCACAGCAGCACAATTTGTAGTAGCCAAAACGTGGAAGCAACCCAGGTGTCCAACACCAGATGAGTGGCTGAGCAAGTTGTGGTCTCTATACACAATGGAATACTACTCAGCTGTTAAAAATGGTGACCTCACCTTTTTCACCTCATCTTGGATGGAGCTTGTAGGAATCATGTTAAGTGAGATCAGCCAGAGAGTGAAGGATGAATACGGGATGCTCTCATTCATGGACAGAAGTTGAGAAAGAATAACAGCAGGGAAGACACAGAGGAACTTGGAGTGGGCATGGTGTATTGCACCAAAATAAAGGACTTGGCCCCGGTGGGGGTGGGGCATGTGGGGCTCTCAGGTCCTGGTACACAATGGTGAAGGAGGTCCTGGATTGGGGGTGAGAGTGCTTTTCCGAAAACGGGAATTTTACACAGGGGCCAACAAGTGTATTTACTGTGAACAGCCCCCCACTAATAAATGAATAAAGAATACATTTTCAAACCCTTGGATACAAAGCAAACTTGACTGAGGATTTTCTCACCTGCAGAGACATCATCAGCCCAGATATATTTTACAGTGCTCTGTTTGTTTGTTGGCTTCTGCAATCTTTATTCAGAAAAAGCATCAGATCTATTTGAGTCTCTGCACTCACCGCTTAGACATTCTCCTTGGTGTTTGAGCAGAGCATGTGAACTCCTGAAGAGCAAAGATGTCACTGGCAGCAAACTAATGAAGAGGCTTTCAAGTCTGCTAATTGCTGGATTTGGGGATAATCATTTTCATGCATTTGTACTGATGACTCCGCACATAATAGTTTCAGAACTTCATCAAGAATAATTTTTTTTTCCTTGGGGCTAGACACTTAAGTGCATATAGTACCAAGTGCAAGGATCGCAGTTTGAGGCTCCCGGCTCTCCACCTGCAGGGGAGTCACTTCACAAGCAGTGAAGCAGGTCTGCAGGTGTCTGTCTTTCTCTCCCCCACTCTGTCTTCCCCTCCTCTCTCCATTTCTCTCTGTCCTATCTAATAAAATGAAAAAAAAAAGGCAGTCAGGTCCAGTGGATTTGTAGTTCTCACACCAAGCCCCAGCAAAAACCCTAGAGGCAAAAATAAAATAAAATAAAAATAATACTTTTGGGGTTTGGGCGGTTAAGCACACGTGGTGCTAAGCCCAAAGACCAGCGGAAGGATCCCAGTTCGAGTCCCTGGCTCCCCACCTGCAGGGCAGTCGCTTCACAGGCGGTGAAGCAGGTCTGCAGGTGTCTGTCTTTCTCTCCCCCTCTCTGCCTTCCCCTCCTCTCTCCATTTCTCTTTGTCCTATCCAACAACAACAACATCAATAACAGCGGTAGTAATATCCACAACAATGGTAAAACAACCAGGGTAACAAAAGGGAAAAAATGGCCTCCAGGAGCAGTGGATTTGTGGTGCAGGCACCGAGCCCTGGTGATAACCCTGGAGGCAAATATATATACATATTTTTTCTTCCTTTTCACTGTTTTGCTTCTCTGTTACCTGCATGGTCTCAATCTCCCCTCCCTTCCACACCCCAGACCTAAGGGAATCCACAGGTGATAAATAAGAGACATAAAACAGCAAAGGTGACTGTGGAAGCAGCTGGGCCATGCTCCAAACTCCTGCACCTGAAGGTGGGGTGGATAGCGGCTGACTCAGCGAGGGGCTAGCGCTCATAGCTGGGCTCAGAAGACCTTGGCAGGTTGCTGGGTTTTGTTTGAAGGACTTTTCTGTGGTTGCTGGGCTTCCTTCTTAAACCACTCCTTGCTGATATACAGCCATATGACAGCCAACTTTTAAGACACTTCCTTTTGACTCATGTGTTGGACTGATTCGTATAAATCAATTCACGCACACCAAGCAGTAGCACACTGGGTTAAGTGCCCATGTTATGATGTGTATGGACCCGTGTTCAAGCACCCTAGGCCCAACCTAGAAGTAGAAATCTTCATGATGGGGTGAAGCAATATTGCAAGTATCTCTTTGTCTCTCTTTCTCTCTCTCCTCTCTCTCCCTTCCTCTTGATTTTTCAGTCTCTATCCAATAAATAAATAATTAAATAATAAAAAATACCATTCCATGGATAGTTTGCGGTTCAGAAACAGATAGAACTGTGAACATGGTGAATCAGGCTGTAGTACAGCGGGTAAGTGCACGTGGCACAAAGCACAAGGACCGGCATAAGGATCCCGGTTCGAGCCCCCGGCTCCCCACCTGCAGGGGAGTCGCTTCACAGGCGGTGAAGCAGGTCTGCAGGTGTCTGTCTTTCTCTCCCCCTCTCTGTCGTCCCCTCCTCTCTCCATTTCTCTCTGTCCTGTCTAACATTGATGACATCAATAAGAACTATAACAACAATAAAAAAAAAACAAGGGCAACAAAAGGGAAAATAAATAAATATATTAAAAATTGTGAACATGGGGGAGGAGGGAAAAAGTGAATTGTGAACAGTCTTTGGTGCCTTTGAGAATTATCAGTTAATGAATGTGATTGATACATAGTAAATCTCTAGTGTTTGCTGTTTATGTTATTTAGTGTTTCTTTTCTTTTCTTTTCTTTTTTTTTTCTAGGAATCAGAGATAAGAGTTTCTGGAGAGGGAGCTTATCAGTTGAACACAGGAGTAGCATACCTGGGTTCTCAGGTTCAATTCCAGCACCTTTACCTTTAACACTTTGGTCTCATATAGACATCAGTCTAGAAAGAAAGAAAGAAAGAAAGAAAGAATGAAAGAAAGAAAGAAAGAAAGAGGGAGAGAGAAAGGAAGGAAGGAAGAGAGAGAGAGAAAGAAAGGAAGAAAGAAAGAAAGAAAGAAAGGGAGGGAAGGAAGAAGGAAAGAAAGGAAGGAAGGAAGATAAGCAAATACTGCTATGGGACCCTTTTCCATGAAGTTTACATTCAAGTGTGTGTGGAGCTTGTGTGTATGTGTGGGTGGTCAAAACAGACATTCAGCAGGATAACAGGAAGCACATTACGATGACTTCTGCTGGCAATATTTAACCAGAAAACAGACTTGGGAGTTAGAGTTGAAAATCTCAGGGGTGTGATGGAGTGGAATATTCCAGGCAAAAAGAGTAGACACACAAGCACTCATTGGCTTTGAGGGCTCCTGGGAATCATGGTAGAAGATCTGACAGGCCTGGGCAGTAGGACCCACTAGGAAGTTAGGAAGTTAGTTCTTCAAACCTGGACCATCACCAGACTGGCAGCATGGCCTGAACCCAAGGCTAAAAGTACCATCGGGCAGAAAAACAGTGCTCTTCATGCCCTTGTCCGTCTTTGCTATCTCATCTCCCTCTTGACTTACTCTTAGAAAAACTTCCTGGAAGTGGCCAGGCGGTAGCGCAGCAGGTAAAGCGCACATGGCGCTAAGGGCAAGGACTGGCGTAAGGATCCTGGTTCGAGGCCCCTGGCTCCCCACCAGCAGGGGGGTCACTTCATAGCTGGTGAAGCAGGTCTTCAGGTGTCTGTCTTTCTCTCCCCCTCTCTGTCTTCCCCTCCTCTCTTAATTTCTCTCTAACAACAACAGCAGAAATACCACCAACAATAACGATGGATAAAGATGGCCGCCTGGAGCAGTGGATTCATAGTGCAGGCACTGAGCCTCAGCGATAACCCTGGAGGCAAAAAAGAAAAAAGAGAAAAATCTCCTGGGGGCCGGGCAGTGGCACATCCAGTTAGGCACACACATGACTGTGCACAGGGACCGGGTTCAAGCCTCGGCTCCCCACCTGCAGGGGGGCTGCTTCATGAGCAGTGAAGCAGGCCTGCAGATATCTATCTATCTCTTCCCCTTACTGTTGTCTCCCTTCCCCTCTCAATTTCTCTCTGTTCTGTCAAATACAAATAGAAAGGAAAAAAAGAAATAAAAGGAGAAAATAGTTACCAGGAGAGCAGTGGATTTGTAGTGCAGGCACCAAGCCCCACCGATAACCCTGGTGGCAAAAGAGAAAGTAAGAAAGAAAGAAAAAGAAAGAAAGAAAGAAAGAAAAAGAAAAAGAAGAATCTCCTTCTTAGGGGTATCTGTCTACAGACCTCAGGGGTCTGACATGTAACTGTTTGAGGAAGTCTGGGAAATGCCAATGGGAAATAGACGGCACTACAGTGGGTTTAGGTAAAAATGCCACACCGTGAGGTGATATCTTTGACAGCGTTCAGTCAACATGCTCAACTAGAGTCATTCTCCTTAGCCCAAATGGGGTCATTTGGAAGTGTCTGGAGACAACTTCGAGATGGGATATTCTAGTGAGTAGAGGCTAGAGATATCACTAACCAGGTGACAGCACCAGAGCTATGAATCCATGGCTCCTGGTGGCTATTTGTTCATTTGATTAGATAGAACAGAGAAATTGAGAGAGGAGGGGGACATAAAGGGTCTGGGTGGTGTCACACCTGGTCTAGCACACACATTATAGTGTGTAAAGACCCAGGTTTGAGCCCCTAGTCCTCACCTGCAGGGGGAAAGCTTTGCGAATGATGAAGTCCTGTTGCAGGTGTCTCTCTTCCTCTCTCCCTCTCTATCTCTCCCTTCCCTCTCAAATTCTGGCTGTCTGTAGCCAATGAATAAATAAAGGTAATAAAAAATTAAAAAACAGAGAGAGGGAAAGAGAAATATAGACATCTGCAGACCTACTTCACTGCTTATGAAGCATCCCCCTTGCAGGTGGAAGGCTGGGGGGGAGGAGGACTTGAACCCAGATCTTTGAGCAGGTCCTTGTGCTTTGTGATATGTGCTGAGCGCACCGCTCTCAGGCCTTGTCTCTTCTCCCATCATGAACTTAGTTCTCCACATCAGTCTCCAGTCTGTCAATGGCAAAGAGAAGGCCAAGCAATTCTGGAGATGGGTGATCCCCTTAAGGATCCACTGGGGGTGGGGGTGCTGGTGCTTCAGTCTCAGTTCTGCACCCTCTCAGAGGCGTGGATAAACAGTAGGAGAATCACCTCCCACTCGGCACAGTGTCTCCACTTCCTGATCTGCGCGGTGGTGTCCGCTAATAAGAGTCCTCTCCTCGTCAAGTGACCAAAAGTGCACTGTTCTATTTGGTTGCCAACAGGGTGGCATCGAGTGATTGCTTAATGACTGCTCCAGTTTCTTGTACCCTGGTAGGTGGTGACCTGGTTTCTGGTAAGTCAGCTGGTAAACAGCAGAAGAGTGGGGTGGGGATCACGGGCATCAGTGCACACTGACCCACCAGTGCAATTCCCCTGCCCGCCCCAGCAGCAACACGGCAGGTATGCTGCTAGGGGTGAGGTGGTGTAGACAGAAGTATACTGCGTTTCATCTGCAATACCATGAACCCCAGAGAAGAGCAGCTGACACGTTTGTCAACACATTTCAGTTGACACTTGAAAGTGGAGCTGGTGCTTGAAAGCTCAGCTCAGACACCTGGGCTATTTGGAGTCCACAGGTTACTGCACTGCTGTCTGCTCCAGCTGACCCAAGGCCACTACTAACATGGAGTTTGAATCACCTGGGGGCCACATTAAACGCACATAGTACTAAGCACAAGGGCCCACGCAAGGATCCAGGTTTGGGCCCACGCAAGGATCCAGGTTTGAGCCCCCGGTGGGGGCGCTTCACAAGTGGTGAAGCAGGTCTGCAGGTGCCTCTTTTTCTCTCTCCCTCTCTGTCTCCCTCTCCTCTTTCAATTTCTCTCTCTCTTACCTAGTGAAATGGAAAGAAAATGGCTGCCAGGAGCGGTGGGTTCATAGTGCTGGCACTGAGCCCCAGAAATAACCCTGGAGGCAAAAAAAATTTGAATCATCTTTGGGGTCTTCTAAAGGGTCTATTAGACAGCTTCTGGGAACAAGCCTCTAAGTCAGATAGTGATTCAGGGTTCTCCAGAGAAGAAAGAACCAAGAGGGTATGCTTGTATATAAGAAATGACAGAGAAAAGGATTAGAAAGCTGGATTAGGGCAGAAAGTAGCTCCCAAATATGGGAAAAGTGCATAAATACTGTAAATTGTAACCCTCATCAATCTGATCTGGGGATCATGTCTATTCCTATTCAGCACAGGAGCCTGTGTGACCTCTGAGTCCCTTTAGGTCTGAGCTCACAGTCCATGGTCGCAGCTGGGAACATTCTAGGCTGCCCTCTGTTGTTTTCGATGGGTTATGTTGTTTTTGCCGGGCTGGCTTCACGGGCGGGTAACAGACGACCAGGGACTCATGGTTGAGCTGTAGGCAGTATCTCTTTATTCATGCAGGACGCAGCCCAATCTAAGACGAGCTAAGCTAAACTCAAGTGCCCTAAAACTCACAATGCTGTCTTTATATATACTTGCCAAGTAGGGTGGAAACAGGATGTGACATAGAGAGGGTGGAGAGAAAAGTGACTGGTGACAATCAGAGTGTGACAAGGAGAGGATCAGGGTGTGACAAGGAGAGGGGGTGGAGCAAAAACATATCATGAAACAGTGGGGATTGAACCAATGCCCTGGAGGGAGGGTGGTGCTTGTTAACAGTGGTTATGTAAATAGAATGAAGTGGTTATGTAAATAGAATAGTGTTAAGCAGGGGGGATTTAAACCAAATGAAACAGAAGGGGTCTAATGTATACCAACAGGCCTCATTTCAGGACCCGTCTTCCTAGAGTGGCAGAATAGGCTGACCAGCCTCTCTTCAGAGTAGGGCCGTCCCTACCATTGCTGCTCTCCAGTGAGGGCAAGGTCCTGGCGAGGCCCACAGGAGGGTTTATGATGATGTTCCTGGTGGAAGTGACCAGTGATGGTGGAGAGAGGAATCTATTTGAGGTCTAGGCCCATCACGTCTAGTTGGGAATCCCAGTATTCCCGGTCCAGAGTCCCACTGATGGGGTGGCCTGGGAGTGACCGAAAGGGTCATCATTAAAGTGTGCTGATCTCTTGCCCTTATCCAGCTTTTGTAGTTTTTACTTTATCTGACAAGGTTAGCCTTGGAGTGATTGAGGGAAGTGAAATAGGAGGTAGGTGAGGAGGGTATCTAGGCCTGAGTAGTAAATATCTGACTGAGTACTTTATGGTGTTTATTATTATTTTTTTATTTTTATTTTTTAGGTCTTTCCACTTGCTTGCTACACTTATTGAGTCTAAGTGTGCTCACTGAGACTGTTGTACATTTTTGATTCAAGGTATACATTTTCCCCTGACTTTTGGATGGATACCTGTAGACATGTACCCTACCCCTTGGGCTCTGGTCTATATCTAGGTTCTGTAACTATGCTAAAACTACTAAAGTCATGGGCCCCTTGAAACATATCTAAAGTAGACTTCCTGGCTTCTTCCCATACGAAGACCCTTAGTTCCATCTGCTCTATTCTTACCTTTAGTTTCCTGATTATTAAACAGTTTGTCCTGCTTTATATCTTACTGCTTTTCAGCCACCAAGTTGCAAATGCTACCATGACGCAACCTGCCTTCCCTGAGCAGTTGACCTCAACAATGTACCCTGGAACCCCACCTCTCCAGACCCTGTCCTACTAGGGAAACATAGAAACAGGCTGGGGATATGGATCCACCTGTCAACACCCATGTCCAGCGGAGAAGCAATGACAGAAACAAGAGCTTCCACCTTCTGCTCCCCATGAAGAATCTTGGTTCACACTCCCAGGGGGGTAAAGAATAGGGAAGCTTCCAATGGAGGGGATGGGATATGGGACTCTGGTGGTGGGAATTATCCCTCTTATCCTAAAATCTTGTTGATCATTATTAAATCACACACACACAAAAAATACATCTTCTTCCTCTTTGGATCTTATTTTTTTAAAAAAAGATCCCTGTCATCTTTGCAAAGCTGACTAATGCAGATACGTTTAAACCTCACTGTGACATCGGAACCCCCCCTACTTCCTCACAGCAATGATCAGAAGGAGCTCAGTGTTTAAAGGAAAATTTTTGGAGGAAATTGAGCAGTGATATGAAAAGCAACTTGTTCTTTGTTGACAATTAGATTCATTCTTTTTAAATCGACTCTACAGTAGGAGTGGCCAAATCTAGTCATGGCTTCCTGATCTTCCTGCAACCTGGACACAGAAGAGGTTCATCCAAGCACCTCTTTCAGGTCTTGCCTCCTTGCCAGGGATTCCCAGCATGCACTGCAATCTGATCGCCTCTCAGCTGCTAGCATGTTTGGTCCTTGCTAAGTTTGCTCTACAGTGCCACTTGCAAACACTAATTCTAGTCCTCTGCCTAGTTCTTTAGGTAAGAAAGGACTCCGACTTAATTCAAGAATCAGGACTGGGGCCAGGTGGTGGCACACCTGGTTATATGCACACATTACAGTGTGCAAGGACCCAGATTTGAACCCCCAGATTCCTTTTTTATGTCTGACTGTCTCTATCCAATAAATAAATAAAGATTATTTTTAAAAAAGAATCCTGACCCACTTACTATTCTCTTTCTTTTTAAATATTTATTTATTATTGGATCGAGACAGAGAGAAATTGAGAGGGGAGGGGGAGATAGAGAGGGAGAGAGACAGAGAGACACCTTCAGCCCTGCTTCACCACTTCTGAAGCTTTCCCCCTGCAGGTGGGGACCAGGGGCTTGAACCTGGTTCTTTGTGCATTTTAATGGGTGCACTTAACCAGTTGTCACCATCTCCTTTTCTAAGGAGGAACAAGAACCAACAGACACTTCTGTCCCCCTGCAGACCTTGGAATGCCATCTGTTTGAATGTGTGGCTCAAATTAGCTGCATTTGAATAGTGCCGGAAACTTGACACTCCACACAGAATCACTGAATCCAACTGGGTCATTCGGTATCAGATTTAAGCCAAAGGACATTTGAGAGGAAAAGCCCCACCCCCCTTTTTCCTGCTTTTTTTTTTTTTTTCTTTCCTTAACTATTGACTATTCTTGGCACAAAATGTCCCCGTGTGACATCTTTTGGGGAGAGAAGTTTCCAGATCAATAGTTATTCTTTTAAAAATTATTTATGTATGACAGTGGGAGAAGGGAGAGAGATGAAAAGAGAGAGAGAGAGAGAGATCAAGAACCAGAACACTAGCATATTTAGTGCTTAGGATTTAACTAGACAACTCATATTTCCAAATTCTACTCTACCACTATGCTACCTTCCAGGCTTCAGTAGTTATTTCCAATCTTTTTCTTAGGTTTATTTCTTAGCCAGAACAGCACTCATGTCTGACTTATGGTGGTTCTGGGAACTGAACCTGGGACCTCAGAACCTCAGGCATGAAAGTTATTTTGAAGAATCATCTTATTTCCCCAGTCCTCCTAATCTTTCTTTCCTTCCTTCTCCCTCCCTCCCTCCCTCCCTTCCTCCCTCCCTCCCTCCCTCCCTTCCTCCCTCCCTCCCTCCCTTCCTCCCTCCCTTCCTCCCTCCCTTCCTCCCTTCCTTCCTCCCTCCCTCCCTCCCTTCCTCCCTCCCTTCCTCCCTTCCTTCCTCCCTCCCTCCCTCCCTTCCTCCCTCCCTTCCTCCCTCCCTCCCTCCCTCCCTTCCTCCCTCCCTCCCTTCCTCCCTCCCTCCCTTCCTCCCTCCCTTCCTTCCTTCCTTCCTTCCGTTTTCTTTCTTCCTCCTTTCCCCTTCTTTCCATTCTTCTCTTTCCTTCCTTCTTCCTTCTTCCCTTCTTCCCTTTCTTCCCTTTCTTTCTTTCTCTTTTTTTTCAGAGCTAGGGTCTCACACATGTATGATTTCACATTTTCTGGCCACCTTCCCCCCATTCAGATAGATAACACAGAGAGACACAGAGAAGGAGAGAGATCACAGTGCCTGGGCTTCCTCTGATGTTATATCACTACCCCTGTGCTGATGGGGTTCAAATCTGGGAGGTGTGAATGACAAGGCTTGTGCCTTACTGGATGAGCTCTCTCTCTCTCTCTCTCTCTGCCTTTCTCTCTTACATCCTTAATTTCTCTTTCTGTTTGCACCATGGATATAATTCAGCATTTATTGTTTTTTTTTCTTTTTTATATTTATTTATTTTCCCTTTTGTTGCCCTTTTTTATTGCTGTTGTAGTTATTGTTGTTGTTGTTGTTTATGTCGTTGTTAGATAAGACAGAGAGAAATGGAGAGAGGAGAGGAAGACAGAGGGGGAGAGAAGGAAAGACACCTGCAGACACCTGCTTCACTGCTTATGAAGTGATTCCCCTGCAGGTGGGGAGCCGGGGGCTCCAACCAGGATCCTTACGCCAGTTCTTGCACTTTGCGCCACGTACTTAACCCGCTGCGCTACCGCCCAACTCCCTCTGAGTTTTTTTTTTATTTTATTTTTATAATTTATTTTCCCTTTTGTTGCCCTTTAAAAAAATTGTTGTGGTTATTGTTGTTGTTGGATTGGACAGAGAGAAATGGAGAGAGGAGGGCAAGACACAGAGGGGGAGAGAAAGAGAGAGACCTGCAGACCTGCTTCACCGCCTGTGAAGCGACTCCCATGCAGGTGGGGAGCCGGGAGCTCGAACCAGGATCCTTGATCCTTAATGCTGGTCCTTGAGCTTTGCACCAGACTCCCCTGAGTCCCGTCCCCAGTCCCCTGCCCCGAAGAGCACAGAAGGAGACCAATCACAGCTCTACCTGCACAAGACAGAATGTGTGCTTGTCACACATTCAGCATTTATTGTTATGTTGAAAACTTCTTATGAATAGCTCTTTGGAAACTAGAAAAGACAGGGGCCAGGAGGTGGTGTACCAGGTGGAGTGCACATGTTACAATGCACAAAGACCCAGGTTCAAGTCCCTTGTCCCCATCTGGAGGGGGGGCTTTTTTTTTTTCCAGTGGTGAAACAGATTTACAGGTGTCTCTCTCCCTCTCTATCACCACCTTCCCTCTCTATCCAATAAATAAATAAAGATAACAATGATAAAAAATAATCATAAAGGAAATGAGAATAGGCAGCAATCTTGCGGTGAATTCCACATCAGAACGGAATGGCAAGAAATAGACACAGATGGTTGCCTTTTGAAAATCACCTACTATTGCCAATGAATGGTCAGCCAAGACTTTTTAAATAGGGGAAGATGGAAAGACAAGACAGGATTTAAGGAGGAAAAAGGCAAATGCAGGGGCAACGCAGTTGTTCTCAACACATTTATCCTCTTTCTAGTTGAAAAGCTACTCAGCTGGAGGGGTGAGGGGAGAGATGCATCGTTACAGAGGGCAACCCCGACAGGCTCCCAGGGTTGGCCTTCACTGAGGCTCTCTCTGAACAGACTGCCAGAAAGTGAATGGGTGAAACTGGAGCGATTGACTGTGTACTCTTCTGGAGGCTTGAAGTCCAAGTTCAAAGGGTCAGAGAGGTTGTTCCTTTTGAGGGCTGGGAGGAAGAATGTGTTTTATTCCCATTTCCTGGTTTTCTGGCTTTTTACTGACAATCTGGTGTGCCCTGACTGGTAGTTCCATTGACCCACTTTCCACCATTGTGCTTACTGGGCCTTTTCCTTGAGAGGGCGTCTCCGCTGTGTCATCCTTTCCCCTGGTGACTGAGTGCTAGCTCACCCAATAGAGTACACATGTTGCTATGTCTCAGGGGTTGGATTCAAAAGCCTGTGGGAGGAAGCATCAAGAGCAGTGGAACTTTTTTTTCTATCCAAAAAAGGGAAACAAACTAAATGGTCACTAGGAGTCATGGAGTTGCATCAGCATAGAGCTCTAGCAATAGCTTTCTGGGCAACAAAGCCAACCAGCCAACCAGCCAACCAACCAACCAACCAACCAAACCAGCACCAAGGTTCCTCCTTGTGTAAGGACATTAGATTATGCCCCACATTGCCCCTTCAACTGGATCACCTGCAAACACTCCATTTCCAAAGAAGGTCCCATCCACACGTACTGGAGGATGGGACTTCAGACTTAATTCTTTCCGGTGAGAAGAGAGGTTAAACAGTTTAGTTTATGCCACTAGGATCAGAGCTGGGAAAACTCACTTATTTCCTTTTTTTTTTTTTTTTTTTTACTAGGATCCACTGGCATATCAGATTTCAGGTTCAGGGAAACAAGCAAACAAACAAACGAAAACTAGTATAGCCACAGGCCCTTTGGAATATAACTAAAATATGTCTACTAGCTATCTATAAAACAGAGACTCCTCCAACTCTTCATCTGCACTACTCCAGCCTTTAGGTTCGTGATTAGTCAACAACTTGTTTGGCTTTATATGTTAACTCTTTTCAACCACCATGTTCCAGATGCTAGCATGATGCCAACCAGACTTCTCTAGACAGACAACCCAAATAATGTGTCCTGGAGCTCTGATTTCCCAGAACCCTGCTCCACTAGGGAAAGAGAGAGGCAGACTGGTGATATGGATAGACCTGTCAACACCTATGTTCAGCAGGGAAGCAATTACAGAAACCATACCTTTTTTTTTTTCTTTTGAAGTATTTTTATCTAGGGGTCAGGTGGTGGTGCACCTGGCTGAATGTACATGTGACAGTGCTCAAGGACACAGGTTCGAATCCTCGGCCAGTCTCCACCAGCAAGGGGGAAAGCTTCACAAGTGGTGAAGCAGTGCTGCAGGTGTCTCTCGGTCTCTTTCCCTGTTTATCTCCCCCGTACACCCTTGGCTTCTGGCTGTAGAAATAAATAAAGATAATAAAAGAAATTTAAAAAAATAATAGAATATTTTATTTACGTATTGTTGAATAGTGACAGAGAGAAGTTGAGAGGGGACAGGGAGATAGGGAGAGAGACAGAGAGACACCTGCAGACCTGATTCACCACGTGTGAAGCATTCCCCCTGTAAGTGGGGACCAGGGGCTTGAACCCGGGTCCTTGTGCACTGTGATGTGTGTTCTTAACCAGATGTGCCACCACCTGGCCCCTCCCCCACTATCTTTCTTTGACTGTTGCGATCTTGAATATGGAGGAGGTGTTGGGTTGAGTGGAAGCACAGCCTACAGTGCCATAAACCAACACTGTGCCTGGTCACCCAGCACTGCTGTCAAACCACCAGTGTAGACACCTCTCTCTGCCACATGCCTGATATTTTGTGAGTTTCTTATAGAGGGTTTTTTTTTTTTAATGACTTTGCTGCTACCAGTGTAATTTTTCCCAGAGAACAACTACATGGAAAAGATGAACAAGATGGAACTTTCCATTTCAAGCATGAAAAATCGATCCAAACATGATGGCACTTAGGAGAGCAGAAAAGAGGAAGTATTTGGGGGCTTCTACTTGTTGGTATTGTTATTATTTTTCTTGTTTTCAGAATCCTTTCATTCACAGTCTCCCCCGGTGTCTCCCTTCCCATACACATATTTACACAATTCTCAAGCACAGACATGCATACATGTGGAGACAGACAGACAGCCACAGACACACACACACACACACACACACACACACACACACACACACACACACACACACACACACATGCTATAGTTTCCCAAGGTAAGTCTTAAACAAGGTCAAGATGTTATGGGTGCTGGTTTTGATTCCTTTTTTTTTTCTTTCTCCAGGGTGATTGCTGGGCTCCGTGCCTGCACCATGAATCCACCGCTCCTGGAGGCCATTTTTTCCCTCTTTTTGTTGCCCTTGTTGTTGTAGCCTCATTGTGGTTATTATTATTGCCATTGTTGATGTTCGTTGTTGGATAGGACAGAGAGAAATGGAGAGGGGAGGGGAAGACAGAGAGGGGGAGAGAAAGACAGACACCTGCAGACCTGCTTCACCGCCTGTGAAGCGACTCCCCTGCAGGTGGGGAGCCGGGGGCTCGAACCGGGATCCTTATGCTGGTCCTTGTGCTTTCCGCCACGTGCGCTTAACCCGCTGCGCCACCGCCCGACCCTCCTTTTTTTTTTTTTTTGACTGGTTCCCCTCCTCCCCCATGTCTGTTCTCTTGTTCTTTCGTTTTTATTACTTCCCGCTGGCAGATGGCTGCCTGTGACATGCCCAGCCAGCTGTATTCCTGCAGTCCAGCCAGTGGATAAACTGTTACGGCTTTCAACAGAAGAAAAAAAAATTCTTAATCTCAAGGAGCTGAACGGCTTAGGTGGAGTTGAGTCAACTTTGGGGTTGCAAGACAGTTGAGGCTCAAAGTTCACCACCAACGTAAAGCAGCCAACTCAGTTCTGCTTTTTTTTTTTTTTTTCTCCAAAGCCTTTAACACAGACGGAACTGAGCCACACAAACAAGGGTGAAGCAATAGCTTCAGGACAACAGCTACCCTGTGCCCTCAACATTCAGTGACTGGACTGCTAGGCTTTGCATCTTGGTGTGGAGAATGCAAAATTCTGTGTACCAGACAGAGGGAGGCTGAGCAGACAAAGACCGTGTGGAAAGAAGGCTCAGCAAAAGAGAACGTCTTCCTTTACTGCAAGGTCAATTGGTTCGTGGACTTACAGAGGAAAGAAAAAAAAAAGCTTTTATTTGACTGATGTATTTTATGTCTTGAGATCAAACCGGTTGAACCTTTTCTGCTGTCTTAGGCAAGGAACCTGAAACTTTGGTGAATTTAAAGGGCGTGCGTCTATGTGGTTTTTTGCAAAGTTGAGGGCCTTTCAGAGTAAGTCTCCAACTTTGTCCAAAGATGCAACGGCACAGCTTTTTCGTTCGCTGTGGGGTGAGAGTAGAAGGAGAGCTTGCATCCCTACATGACCGTTGCCCCTCTGACCAGGATCATTCAGCTAATGAGTCCCACAGAAAGGATTAAATAATGTTTCTCAGTTTCCAAGTTTCACCTTGGTCTATGATTCTCTCAACATTTGGAGGACAGGCTCCCCTGGAGACCCCCAGAGAAATGAACCCATATAGCTAAAACGAAAGACCTCTTTATTGTTATTTTAACAACCCCACCAACAACTTTCACCAGAGCTGCTAATAATTAACCACAGGGAGGGACTGGCTGGAAAATTTTCCTGACATGCCCAGAGTGTATCCTTCCAAAAGTGGTGTGGAGGCAAAGTACAGATCAGAGTCAAAACCAGAGATTGGCCACACATCTCTCTCTCTCTCACACACACACACACACGTATCTTGGCTTCAAAGCCAGAGATTGGTCACACATCACACACACACACACACACACACACACACACACACACACACACACGTATCTTGGCTTCAAAGCCAGAGATTGGCCACACATCACACACACACAAACACACACACACACACACACACACACATACACACACACACACAAAATTAAGTATCTTGGCTTCAAAGCCAGAGATTGGCCATACATCACACCACATACATACATATACACACACATACACACCACACACACACACACACACACACACTTTCTTGGCTTCAAACCCAGCAGACACAGCCTATTAATAGATACAAGAATCTCATCTAGGGTCCACATGCAGAGCTGTGGGCCAGTGCTCTGGGCTGCCCCAGTGGCATTCCCTTGTCCAGTCTATTAGAGGCATGCCATGGCCTTGCCTGATTTGCAGTCCATGTTAACACCCTGAATTTCATTGAGTCACAAGTCACAAGGAGCCGGAGTAGAGTGTTAGAACAGAAGTAGTTCTGTGCTGCTGCTCTCTCTCTTGGCATCTCTTCATTAATACTTGAGATCAAAAGTGCTTAAATCCCATGTCAAATAGAAGAAACCAGCCTCCCCTCCCCCACCCCCTGGAGCTTGTCTCTGTATCACTTGTGAAGAAATGATTTGCTAAGTGCTCAGTAGTCTGTTTTCCTGGTCAGTGTTGAGTTGTTCAGTTCCACTGCTCACTTAGCATCATCAAGAGTCGCTGCGTCTCAGTCTGGGGCAGATAGCATAGTGGTTACGCAGAAAAAAAAACCCTCATGCCTGAGACTCCCGAATACCAGGATCGATTCCCCTGCATCACCATAAGCCAGAGTTGAGTAGGGCTCTGGTGAAAATAAAGAAAGAAAGAAATGTAAAAAATGAGTAAGATTAAAAGCAAAGTTGCTGTGTTTGGAAATTATCTCTCTTTTTCTGTTCCCCCTAGGAAGGATGGGCTTCCTGCCTCCTGATGTAGTCAAAGTAAGACTGGACACGCCTGCAGACCTGCTTCAGCGATTGTGAAGCGACTCCCGTATAGGGGAGCCAGAGGGCTCAAACCCGGATCCTTGTGCTTAGTACTATGTGCACTTACTTATCTGGGTGTGCCGCCACCCAGGCCTTCTTTCTTTCTTTCTTTCTTTCTTTCTTTCTTTCTTTCTTTCTTTCTTTCTTTCTTTCTTTCTTTCTTTCTTCTCTTCTCTTCTCTTTCCTTTCCTCTTCTTTCCTTTCCTTTCCTTTCCTTTCCTTTCCTTTCCTTTCCTTTCCTTTCCTTTCCTTTCCTTTCCTTTTTTTGCCTTTTTGCCACCAGAGTTATCACTGGGGCTCTGTGTCTACATGGCTTCACCATTCCTGGTAGTCACTTTTTTCTTCCTTTTTGATAGAGGGTGAGAAACACACACACACAGAGATATAGAGATAGAGGAGAGAGGGAGAGAGGGAGAGAGGGAGAAGGAAAAGGAAGACACCAGCAGAACCCCTCCACCATGAGTGAAGTTCCCCTCACTGCAGTTGGTGATGGAGGGTGCGTGGTGCTTGAATCTGGTTCCTGGTACGGGACACTGAATAACCTCTTGTGTGACCCTCAGCCTGGCCCACACATTCCACTTTCTAGATGCAAACACTAACGGAAGCAGATCAAGATCCCCAGGGAAAAGAACGGGGGACAGGTTCCATTTGAATTTTATAGAGTCATGAAGTGGTAAGCTGGAATGTCCTCTTACTGAAAATGATATTATATTTTCATTATTATATTACATGTTGAGCTTGCTTTGGGAATACCTTTTTATTCCTTCTGCAATTATTTATTAAACATAGCATAGATGACCTTGATACTTGAGACCCACTTTGCTTTGCAAGTCTGTTAACAATATTTGAGTATCAGTTATGGAATTTTCTTTTTCTTTTAGTGAAAATTAGGCCAACAAAGCTATAAGTTGCAACCAGATACAGATTTAAACCAGATTTAGAAACATTGCCAAATAATCCAGGCTCATTAAACTTGAATTTTACTTAAAGTCACAGGAACAACAACAAAAGCAGCACCTAAAAATGTGATGAATGAATGTAAGGTTTGACATGCAACGGTGACACTCCTCCCACACGAGGACAGCATGACCCCTACTTACATGGGAGGATGAGAGGGCAATGCTTCTTTATGGACTTTTCCACCAAAAAAGTCCTTTGACCTTGCCCAAAAGTCTATGTTCTAGTTCAGCTCATTCTCCCTCCCCGCCTCACTGTTCTAAAAGGGAGTGCTGTGGAGAAGTGTCATTTCTACAAAGCAGGACCTGAGTCAGTGCCAAAAATAATGTTAAGGAATAGAATTCTATAGGCAGGTTGCATAACCCAAGACAACTATGGGGTGCCTAGCACTATTTTTTTTCTTTCTTGGTGGCATTCCTTGTGAAACTTCACTATATAAAACATACTCTTTCCCCCTTGCTTTACTGGATTTAGATGAGAAAAATTGATTTGCTTTCAACACAAACATTTAGCAAATCATAGATGTTAGGATTGCAAAACATTAGAAAGTAGATAGCGTAATGGTTATGAAAACAGACTCTCATGCCTGAGGATCCAGCATCCCAGGTTCAGTCCCCCCCCCCCCCGCCACCCCCCGCCCTGCACCACCATAAGCCAGAACTGAACAGTGTTCTGGTAAAACAGAAAAAGGAATAATAAAAAAGGATCGCAAGACATTATAAATCGGTTGACATTATCAAGCAGATACTTTAAACTTTTCCTGTTTTCCCTTGAAGCTTCCAGTCTATTTAAGGGGAAGATTCTATGAATGCCTGAACTGTTTCATGTCCTACTTCTGTCTTCCTCGGAACTCGGTTTTAATGGCTTTGCCTGGAGGATTTTCCAAGGGTGGAGTTGAGTACCTACTCACTTGTGCCCCACATTCTTGGGGAGGGTGGTTTCCTCAGGGGATTATTGGAGAGAGTGTGTGAGTGCATGTTTCTCCCTCCACCCCCATCCCCCTCTACCAGGCACAGGAACAGCTGGTAGTTCCCTAAGGAGGGGTGTTTGTTTTAGAGTCACGTGGCCAAAGAGTTTTCTGCCAATGTTTACTCATTACACATGCAAGCATGACACTTTGACACCAATTCACAGTATCATGTCAGTGTTGTTATGCCATTCTCCTGCCAGTCTCCTAAGAGTTGATTCCCAGAGGGAAAGAAAGATGTCTGCTTTGCAAATGCAGACGGAGCTGTTCTGTAGGTATATTTTATAATTTGCTTTCTTTTTGGACATAAAATTCTTTTATCTATTTTTTAAATTATTTTTTCTTCTTTTCATTTACATTGTCTAACTCAGCTTCCTATACCGGAAGTATTTCTTCACCATTACTCCATTGATTAGAGTACAGTTTCATACCATAAGGAAGTGGGGCCTGGCGGTAGCATACCTGCTTAAGCACACACATTACAGTGCACAAGGATCCAGGTTCAAGCCCCTGGACCCCACCTGCAGGGGGAAAGCTTCACACATGGTGAAGTAGGGTTGCAGGTGTCTCTTTGTTTCTCTTCCTGTCTCTACCCCCCTCTCACTTTCTCTCTGTCTCTGTCTAATAAATAAATAAAAGGATTTAAAATAAAGCAAGGCTCATAGCTTCTTTACATGTCACTACCCTAATAGAAAAGGAAATATTTTTAATGCTATTTGGTGTTCTGCTTTCTGCAAGGATAGTTTCATATTGTATTGTAGATGAGACAGTTCATGTCTTTGATCAATAAAATAAAGTTACAATGACATCCCTCCAATCCCCCTGTAATTAATGTTGATGTCTACACTCATATAAAGATTCCAGGTGTATTTCACTGTAGTTCAGCCTCTGTTTGTGCTACAGACAATATCTTCCCCACAGAAGTCATATTTCCAGTCACCACTCAATGATTGGCTTTTTCCACCTAGTTTGGTGGACAACCACTTTTTACCAGAAGCTTTAAGAGCTGAAGAGGTGTGTGTGTGTGTGTGTGTGTGTGTGTGTGTGTGTGTGTGTGTGTGAAGGGGGCACCACTCTGACTTTTTATTCTTCCTCCTGACTGACTGCACTCCAGAGAGAGACGGTTCTGTGAGCTGGGATCTGGTGTCCACCACCAAGCAGACCAAAGCTGGAGATGACTCCCTAGGGAGCCCTAGGGGAGAGGGTGACAGGGTTGTAACTCACCAAATAGAGCACACATGCTATCAGATACAAGGACCCAGGTTCAAGTCCCTGGTCCCCACCTGCAGTAAGGAAGCTTTATGGGTATGAAGCAGTACTGCAGGTGTCTCCTCTCTGTTTCTCTCTCCCTTTCTGTCACTCTCTGTCTCTCACCTTCTGTAAAAAAGAAAGGGGACTAGGCAGTGGTGCACTCAGGTGAGCACACATTAACATGGGTAGGGACCCTGGATCAAGCCTCTGCTCCCCACCTGCAGGATGGATACTTCATGAGTGGTGAAACAGGTCTGCAGGTGTCTACCTTTCATTTTACCCTCTGCCCAAGAAACCGAGCTGTATTACCAGCAGGCGCCTGAGATCTGAAGGTCATTTTTTTTTTTCCCACAGTGTAATAGTCAGGCTACACCTGACCAGTGCTAAGTCTCCCTGGAAAGAGCAAGAAGACCACACCTCACAGCCCAGTTCTGCCGCTGCCTAGTCACTGGACCCTGCACAATTCCAAAGTGCCGCTGAACAAAGCAGCTTCCACCTCCGCTTCCTCTCTCAGGAATGACCACAGTCGTCATCACCTTCTGCTGGGGGCAGGACTCCAGCCCTATTCCCAACTCTGAAACCATCTCTCTTTCTTCCACTTTCTTTCTTTCTTTCTTCCTTCCTTTCTTCCTTCCTTTCTTTCTTTCTTTCTTTCTTCCTTCCTTCCTTCCTTCCTTTCTTTCTTTCTTCCTTCCTTCCTTCCTTTCTTTTTTTAAATTTTCTTTTATTTATTTAAAAAAGGAGACATTAACAAAACCATAGGATAAGAGGGGTACAACTCCACACAATTCCCACCACCAGATATCTGTATCCCATCCCCTTCCCTGATAGCTTTCCTATTCTTTAACCCTCTGGGAGTATGGACCCAGGGTCATGTGGGATGCAGAAGGTGGAAGGTCTGGCTTCTGTAATTGCTTCCCCGCTGAACATGGGCGTTGACAGGTTGATCCATACTCCCAGTCTGCCTCTCTTTTTCCCTAGTAGGCTTATCAGAGTAATGCTCATGTTTGGCTTATGCTAGTGCAAGGGATTGAATCTGAAACTTTGGAGCCTCAGGCATGAGAATCTCTTTGCAGAACCATTATGCTGTCTACCCCCATCCAATAGATAGATAAATAGGTAGATAGACAGACAGAGAAAGACAGACAGACAGACAGATGGAGCAAGTACTTAGAGCACCACTCCTGGGTATCAAACTGGGGACTTCTGGTATGCAAGTCCTGCACTCTACCAGCTAAGATATTCATTCCCCAGCCTCAGTGACAGACGTTTAAAGGACTGGCATCAACAAAGGGAGAAAAGAAAGAGTTTATGGCATAGTTCAAGCCACCTCTGGAAACTAGCATTCATTTAATGTTTGCAGCAACCCTGCAAGCTGAACACTGTGCTTTATGTATGTTTTCATTTGCTTTTGATGATGATTTCAAACACGAGGCTATCAGGTACAAGGAGATTCGTTCCCAGCGCCCCAGAGTTAGGATGTGTGACTAACTGTTGGGCTGCATGCAGATGTGTTTAAAGAGAGCCTCTGGAACCAGGGGGAACTGAGATGTCACACAGATCTGTCAGGAAATTGTGAGGATGTGGTTGAGCTTGGCAGGGCTTGACTTGAGGGGACATCCATCCTCTCGTCTTATCAGACTTATTATCTACATAATCACTGTTTTGCCTGAAAGATCCCCACCCATTCCATTCCTTTGATCTATCTTCTTTCTACCCTCAAGACCCTCCCTGCCTGCAGGGTATTATTAATCCTACCAGTTAAAACCCTTGCAACAGTTACTAAGGAAGTCACTACCTTTCCAGCCCCTTTTGCCTTTATCCACCCCTTTCCTAGCCATTTCCATTTCCAACTTGCCACTTCTGGGTCCAACCTTTAAAAGCCTTGGCTCTCTGATCAATAAAAAATTGAGCTGTCTCACCACCATGAGTCTGTTCCTGGGTCATCTCCCTCGTGTCACTGAGTGAGTAGCAGCCCAGGCTGGCTCCAGTCGCGTTCTCTCCAACCCAGAGAGCTCACACCCAGGAAGAGGCATCCCCATGCTAGCCCAGCACAGATCAATCCATCTAGTAATTTTGTGACCTTTGGGTATGTTACTTCTCATCTGTGAGCCACAAGAGCTTCGAGTCACCTCCTTCAGGCAATGCCATTGTGAAGCTAGCTGGAAAACAAGTAGGATGTCTGGTGGAGAGGAGGCAGTGGACGCCACTGACAGCACTGCTAGTGCTATCTTCCACAAACCGACTCCGTGACTCATTTTAACAGGGCTAAACATACATGTGCTAAGTGGACAATAAAGATGCCAGGCATAGCTGAGAAGAGGTCCAGGGGAGATGTTTCTTGCTTGAACAGCTGGGACAAAATGGAGATGCAGAAAGTCACTGGGAGTGGTGGCATACCTGGTTGAGTCCACAAGGACCCAGGTTCGAGCATCCCCACCCCCCCACCACCCTGCTGCCCCAGTTCTTTGTGAGTGGTTAAGCAGGGCTGTAGGTGTCTTTGTCTCTCGTCCTCTCTACCACACCCTCTCCTCTGATTTCTGTCTCTACCCAATAAATAAATTAAGATAATAGTAATAAAATATAAAAAAAGAAAGTCACCAGGGCAGGTTAGACTAGACTGTGAATTCTACTGACTTTTCCTTTATACATGAATTATTTCCTTATTCATGAGGGGAAAAGCACAACACCACTACTGCCAATGTAGGACAGGGAGCAAACTCAGGACATTCTACCTGAAAATCTTAGATTTAAAGCTACAATACTCATCTCATTCACCCGACACCCCCCCCACACACAACCACATACACACATGTACCACACACATACACACACAGACATACCACATACACACCACATACACACCACACACACATATCACACACAATTTTTCTTAGCATTGTATCTCTAGGACTAAGACAATGGGTTTGAGCACAAAGCAGATACTTGAGGGAAAAAAAATGTGTTGAATTATGGAATGAAATTTAGTCCATAGAGGGTAGTTCCTTTTTTTATTTTTTAGATTTTTAAATTTTTATTTATTTATTCACTTTTGTTGCCCTTGTTGTTTTATTGTTGTAGTTGTTGTTGTTGGATAGGAGAGCAATGGAGAGAGGAGGGGAAGACAGAGGGGGAGAGAAAGATAGACACCTGCAGACCTGCTTCACCGCCTGTGAAGCGACTCCCCTGCAGGTGGCGAGCCGAGCCGGGGCCGGGGACTCAAACCGGGATCCTTAAGCCAGTCCTTGCACTTTGTGCCACATGAGCTTAACCCGCTGCGCTACCATCTGAGGGTAGTTTCAAAAGGCTATAAAGGAAATTGGAGTGGTCCGGGAGGAGTGATAAAGCTTTGGACTCTCAAGCATGAAATCCCGAGTTTGATCCCTGGCAGCATATGTGTCAGAGTGATGTCTGGTTCTTTCTCTCTCCTCCTATCTTTCTCATCAATAAATAAAATATTAAAAAAATAATAAAGGAAATTGGAAAAAATGCAAAAGGTGATTTAAAGAAAAAAGAAAAAAAAGCAAGAGGGTCAGAAAACATCCAGCATCTATGGCAGCCAGAAAGTTCAACCACACAGTTGGGGAAGAGAGGTCTGTGGCTGGGTAAGTCAACTGAAAGTTCACAGGAGAATGTCACAGGCGGCGTGGCTGTCACTCAGAGCTAAGGCTGCAGACAGACTGAAGATTAGTTTCCTAAGTAATGAAGACACCAAAGCTTGTCCTTATTAGAAGATAATCATTTTACTCCTTCATCCGGCCAGTGTGGGAATAAAAGGAAACGGTACCTACAGAGCTTAGCTGAGGCCCCGGCACATACCGGGCACTGAGTTCACTGGCTTCTGTTTACAGCAAACTACTATTTATTTCTTTGGGAAGTTTCAGTGAGGGGGTGGCAGCAGAAGTCACACAGTGAAGGTAGGAGCAGAAGCCAGGGACACAGAGGATGCTACACAGATGCAGAACCTAGGAGACAGGGGCCGGGCGATGGTGCACCTGGTTAAGTGCACATGTTACCATACACAAGGATATGAGTTCAAGCCCCCAGTCCTTTGTGAGTTCAGGTGTCTCTGTCTCTCTCCCTCTTTGTCTCCCCCTCTCCTCTTGATTTCTGACTATCTCTATCCAATAAATGAGATCAATAAAGATACTTGCTGGGGGAGAAAGCTTTACAAGCAGTGAAGCAGTGTGCAAGTGTCTCTCTCATTCCTTCCCTATCCCCTTTCCTTCTCAATTTCTCTCTGTCCTATTTAATTAAATGAATAGTTAAAAAATTATAAAAGACAGAAAGAGAGAGAGAGGATCTATGAGACAAAGCACTGTCCACATTCCCCACAGTCACAGAGGTGAAATGCATCTCTTGTTACTGACTCTCCGACATGTTTTTCAAAGTTCTTATTAGCAGGTGTAGAGTCAGATTCTATACGATGGAGCTGAGGCTGTGAGTCAGGTTTGTACGCTGATGACGGAAACACCTTTGAAGACATTTCCTGGACCCAGTCAGTTCCTGTCCTGCACCCAGGTGCAGTTTCTCCTCCTGGGAAAAGTCAGGGTTAGGGGACCAAGATCCTAACCCCCGACCTTCACCATCCTGCAGTTGAGTAGATTAATACCATTGCTAGAGAAAAAAAAAAATCCAGTGATCAATCTGATTCCCCCAGCATGGAGTCTGATGAGGAAGAGCAGAGATTCTGTAGACTAAAGAAAGAACTGTTTGGTTGGAAAAAAAAAAAAAAAAAAAGAATGTTCTCTGCAAAGCTGAGACTTGCATTGGCAATTTTATGACTCACTCTGCGAGTACTTAAATAACTATAGTGCAAGGTAGAAAGTGATAAACACAGAGTACATATGTGCTCTGGGAATTTGGAGGAATTATTTCAGCTAATTCAGGAAAAGCTCTGTGGAACAGAGAGAATTGGAGCTATCCCCCCTCTCTGATCTATTTGTTTCTCTATTGTCTTCACTATTCGACTTTTTGAAGTCTAAGACAGAGAGAAATTGAGAGGGGAGTGGGATGTAGAGAGGGAGAGAGGGCAGGGGTAAAGAGTCTCTCAAGCCTGAGGCTCCAAAGTCCCAGGTTCAACCCCCTGCACCACCATAAACCAGAGCTGAGCAATGCTCTGGTAGGAAAAAAAAAAAAAAAAGAGCAAGGGAAGAAAGATAGACACCTGCAGACCTGCTGCACCGCTTGTGAAGTGACTCCCCTGTAGGTGGGGAGCCGGGGGCTGGAACCGGGATCCTTACTCTGGTCCTTGCACTTTGCGCCATGTGCGCTTAACCCGCTGTGCTACCGCCCCGCCCCCTCACCCTTCTCTATCTTAATGAAACTCAGCATTTGATAGAAGCCTAACAGTTTTTTCTCTCTGTGGACAAAATACACTCATGAAAATGTATGCACATACATCATACATGTACTATATATATATATATCTGGGAGGGGACAGGGTAGATAACCTAATGGTTAGGCAGGAGGAAAGAGGTGTAGGCATATGTGTTTACTGTAGAGTCTGAAGCATGTGTCATTTGGGGGGAAGGTGAGGGCTGTGTGTGCAGTTACTGTGAGCAAGAACACAACTCCAGGTTTGCTCATAGCCGCCACTGGTTCTTTTCTTTGTGTCACATAATCATGTCATCATTTCGACGAGGAAACTTAAGGTTCAGAGGAACTTAGTAACTTCCAAAGAATACGGTGTTTGTAGGCTGAACGGTCGGTCCACTTCTCCACACCCAGGAGGGTTATTCCGAAGCTCATCCTCCGCCGTTAATGTTTCCTAATGTGAGCACTAGAGGTGACTAGCAAGGGAAACAGAGAGACAGAGAGGATCAGGAAGCCTCAGACAGAGACACTGACATTGTCTCTCAAGTATCCAATCTCCTCCCCCAAGATTAATCTGCAGCAGGAGGAACTTTTTGTTTTTCCAAAAGAATTTCTTATAGACTCATTTCTTTCTTAAAAAAAAAAGTCGGGAGTCAGGCTGTAGTACACAGGTCGGGTTAAGCACAGGTGGCGCAAAGCACAAGGACCGGCGTAAGGATCCCGGTTCGAGCCCCCGGCTCCCCACCTGCAGGGGAGTCGCTTCCCAGGCAGTGAAGCAGGTGTGCAGGTGTCTGTCTTTCTCTCTCCCTCTCTGTCTTCCCCTCTTCTCTCTATTTCTCTCTGTCCTATCCAACAACAACAACAACTACAATAACTACAACAATAAAACAATAAGGGCAATAAAAGGGAATAAATAAATAACAAATATTTTTTTAAAAAGTCATTTTTAGCACAGCTATATACAAGATACTGGGTACTGTACAGCAAACCATAACAAAGGGACTTTTCAAAGTTAACCCAATTAACAAATAATGTGATAATAATATTAACTATTGATTGTCTTTTTGAACCCTAAGACAGCAGGAACCTCACATCTTCACTATAGAGCCCCTACTTCCCCCAGTCCTGGCACCCTTGGATAGGGCCCACTTTCCCGTATGCATCTCCCAATCCAAACCAAATAATATTGCATCCGCCGATCACAACCTAACCAAAGCAACGATTGCCATCTCAACATGCTTCACCTCGGACTGTATCCAGAGACTTCACGTGTGGAATGACAACCCTTCAGCTTCATTACTCGGGTGAGTCCTTTCCTTTAATAGTACACTCTAATTTCATCTCAGGTAGTTCACTTTCTAACAAAGTCCCATAACCTAGATATACACCAGTTTCTGTGAGAGAGAGCTTATGTGCACACGTATCCATAAACTACTGCAAAATATATACCTGAAAGCAGAAGTACACTAGAGTTTGCAGTGAGTACCTCCCTAACACTTCCTCTCCACTATTCCAAGCTTGGGATCCATGATTGCTCAACAAGTTGTTTGGCTTCATATGTTAACTCTCTTTTCAATCACCAGGTTCCAGATGCCACCAGGATGCTGGCCAGGCTTCCCTGGATTGAAGACCCCACCAATGTGTCCTGGAGCTCAGCTTCCCCAGAGACACACCCTACTAGGGAAAGAGAGAGGCAGACTGGGAGTGTGGATGGACCTGTCAACGCCCATGTTCAGCGGGGAAGCAATTACAGAAGCCAGACCTTCTACCTTCTGCAACCCACAATGACCCTGGGTCCATGCTCCCAGAGGGATAGAGAATGGGAAAGCTATCGGGGGAGGGGGTCGGTTATGGGGATTGGGTGGTGGGAATTGTGTGGAATTGTACCCCTCCTACCTTATGCTTTTGTTCACTAATCCTTTCTTAAATAAAAAATTTTTAAAAAAAGTCATTTTATGGGGTTTAATGGTTCTTAGGACAGCTGTTGACACACGGTACAGCTTCTCACCTCCCTGTGACCGGTCACTATCCCCAGTACAAGGTTCTCTTTGTATCTGCCCTCCCTCCTTCCTCCCCTCCTTCCCTCCCTTCTTTCTTTCCTTCCTTACTTCCTCTCTGTCATCTTTTTTTTCTAAATAATTTTATTTATCTTATCAATAGAGACAGAGAGACCAGAGCACTGCTCAACTCTGGATTATGGTGGTGCTGGGGATTGAACCTGGGACCTCTGAGCCTCAGGTATGAAAGTGGTTTGCATAACCATTATACTATCTTTCCAGGCTTCAGTCCTTGTTTCTTAAGTTACACCTATAAATAAGATATTTGTCCTCTTTTTTTTTTTTTTTTTTTTTTGCTTATGTCACTTAACATGATTCCTTCAAGTTCCATCCAAAATGAGGAAAAGGAGACAGAGATGGCTTCATCATTTTTAGCAGCTGAGTAGTATTCCAGTGTATATTGCAGCTTGGTTGGCCATTTACCTGTCATCTGGGTTGCTCCCAAGTTTGGCTTATTATGAATCATGCTACGATGAACTTAGGTGTATATATAGCCCTTTGGATAAGTGTTTTGGCTCCCTTTGGATAAATTTCCAGGCAAAGAACTGCTGGGTCATAAGGTAGGTTCATTCCAGGGTTATGAGAAATCTCTGGCTTGTTTTTCATAGGACTGGATAACTTTATATTCCCACCAGCTGTGTGGAAGAGTTCCTTTTCCCCCCAATGCTTGCCAGCATTTGTTGTTTCTGTCTTTTTCTAATGTTTGGCATTCTCACAGGTTAAACCTGGTATCTCATTGTTGTCTTTATTTGCATTTCTCTGACAATCAGTGACATTGAGCACCTTCCCATAAGTCTGGTGGCCCTCTGGGTCGCTTCTTTGGTGAAGATTCTGTCCATGTCCTCATCCCACCTTTCAATGATGTTTTTCTTTTTTCCCTACTGAGTTTAGTGAGCTCTTCTGTATTTGATATCAGCCGTTTACCTGATGTGAGTCATATAAAGACCGTCTGTCATTCCGTGCTGTATCTTTCTGTCTTGCTGACAGTACCCTTTGTTGTGCAGAATCTTTACTTTATACAACGAGGAATGAACTCATAGCCTTGCACATACATGTTACAACCCAGCAGCCTCGTGGATCAAACTTTTATTTTATTTTTATTATCTTTATTTATTTATTGGATGGACACAGCCAGAAACGAAGAGGGAAGAGGGGAGATAGGGAAGGAGACAGAAAGAGAGACACCTGCAACACTGTTTCACCACTTGCAAAGCTTTCCCCGTGCAAGTGGGAGATGGGGGCTCGAACTCCAGACCTTGAGTATTGTAACGTGTGCTCAACAAAGTTCGCTACCACCACCAGGTCCCTTTTATCTTAGCAGAAAGAGGGTCACACACACACACACACACATACACACACACACCCACCCCTCAACTCAGCTTCACCACACAGGGCGTGACTGGTATTATCCTGGTGTTCACATATGATGTCAGTCCTTGAACCCAGGGCAGAGCTCACACTGTTATCTGGCCTCCACTGAGTTTTCTTTCTCTTTTCCTTTTTTTTTTTCCCCTTCAGTGTAATCACTGGGGCTTCAGTGCTGGCACTAAGTATCCACTGCTCCTGTCGGCCATCACCCCCCCCCCCTCCACCCTTGTATTGTTTAGGACAGAGAGAAACTGAGAGGGGAGGGGGAGATAGAGAGGGAGAGGGAAAGAGAGACACCTGCAGACCAGCTTCATCACTTGTGAAGTGTCCCTACTGCAGGTGGGGAGCTGGGGTCTGGAACCCAAGTCTGGGTGCGTGGTACTGTTGGGAAATTGTGCAGATGTGGTCGAGCTTGGCAGGGCCCACAAACCACACTATTTCCATGCTAGTACTATTATCTACATACCAATCTTCCGCTTTGCCTTACATAATGATTAAAGATCTCCCTCGGGAGTCGGGCGGTAGCACAGCCGTTAAGCGCAGGTGGCGCAAAGCACAAGGACCGGCGAGAGGATCCCGGTTCAAGCCCCCGGCTCCCCACCTGCAGGGGAGTCGTTTCACAAGTGGTGAAGCAGGTCTGCAGGTGTCTTGTCTTTCTCTCCCTCTCTATCTCCCCCTCCTCTCTCCATTTCTCTCTGTCCTAGCCTACAACGAAGACATCAATAACAACAACAATAATAACTACAACAATAAAACAAGGGCAAAAACAAAGGGAAAATGAATAAATAAATATATATATATATATATAAAGATCTCCCTCCTAAGTCCCCGCAGGGTATTGCCAATTCCCGCCAACTGAATCGCTGGCAACGGTTGCGAGGGTAGCCCCTAGCATTTCCAGCCCCTCCCACTTATGGTATTATAAAAGCCACTTCCGTCTCTGCTTTCTCTCTCTTCCACCTCGCGACCTGGAGGAGATCGATCAGGCGAGCAGACCAAGAGGCGGGTGCCGGCTTAACCCACTGCACTCACGCTCGACTCTGGGGCTCCCGCATGAATAAAGATTTGTGTTGCTACCACTACAAGCTTGGTTCCTGGATCATCTCTCTCTCTCCGGAGATGCTAGACCGGCATATGTGTGCTTAACCAAGTGCATTACCATGTCCCTCCCCCTCATCCCCATTGACTTTTTTAAAAAAATTTTTTATTTAAGAAAGGATTAATGAACAAAAACATAAGGTAGGAGGGGTACAACTCCACACAATTCCCACCACCTAATCTCCGTAACCCACCCCCTCCCCTGATAGCTTTCCCCTTCTCTATCCCTCTGGGAGCATGGACCCAGGGTCATTGAGGGTTGCAGAAGGTAGAAGGTCTGGCTTCTGTAATTGCTTCCCCGCTGAACATGGGCGTTGACAGGTCCATCCACACTCCCAGTCTGCCTCTCTCTTTCCCTAGTAAGGTGTGTCTCTGGGGAAGCTGAGCTCCAGGACACATTGGTGGGGTCTTCAATCCAGGGAAGCCTGGCCAGCATCCTGGTGGCATCTGGAACCTGGTGATTGAAAAGAGAGTTAACATACAAAGCCAAACAAATTGTTGACCAATCATGGATCCCAAGCTTGGACTTTTGTTTTAAGGCCTCACATATCAGAGCAACTGAATTAGAGCTCTGGGAATAGGGTGTAGGGATTTTTGTTTGTTTGTTTGTGTTGTTCTTATCTATCAGTATGAAATTTTTCCAGAAGCACAATGGGTATCCATTCTGTCTCAGATATTTTGCTTCAGAAGGCTTCTGTGCAAATGCAGCCATGCCACATGCAAGCAGAGACTCACTGAGTCATTCCCCCTGCCAGCACGCCAGCGTGGGCAGGCAGCAGATTCTATTTGGAGAGCAGGAAACCAACCTTAGGCAAGAACCAGTGTTGAGAGAGATGCGCAGGGGGAGAAATCAAGCCATCTTCCCCCTAAGTGTGATACAGAGACAGAACCTGGTGGACTCCTTGGCCAGGAGTTCTGCCTGGGGGACAGAGGCACTGAGGGGAAAAAGTGCATGGATTTCCGAACAACTAAGGTTAACACTGAAAGAGTTGGCTAACGGAGGTGCCAAGGGTAAAATTCTTTCCTTTTATCAAAATAACCTTTGTATCTCAAAGCTAAGAGGTAATAATTATACTTTCCGGGGCTGGGTGGTGGTGCCCCTGGTTGAGCACAAGGCCCAGGTTTCCAACCCCCTGCTCCCACCTATGCTTTGTGTAGGCTGAAGCAGGGCTGCAGTTGTCTCTCTCTCTCTCTCTCTCTCTCTCTCTCTCTCTCTTCCTTCTCCACCACACTCTTTCCTTTCGACTTCTGGCTGTCTCTATCCAGTAAATAAATAAAGATAATAGAAAAATCACATGCATTCTAAAGAAAATGAAATTATTATTTTTATCTGTAGTTTATTAGTTGCATTATAAAAAAGAAATAGAAACCACAGCCTGTAATATGGCTGTGCCACTGGAGGGATCGCAGCGTGCCTTACCTGCTTTCTCATTCGAATGTTCTTTTCTTTGCAAGCAAGTGTGTGTGGGGCTGGCCAAAGAGCCCATGTGCAAAGTGCACCAGCCCTGCCTTGCCATGTGTGTGACCCAGGTTTGAGCCCATAGCCTGCCACACTGGAGGAGGCTTCAGTGCTGCTCTGCCTTCCCCTCACTCTACCCCTCTCTGAAAAAAAAAAAAAGAATCTATTTGGAGTGGTGTTTACAGCTGACTACAACACACTTAAAATTTTTCTTTTAATTTCTTTATTGGGGGATTAATGTTTTACATTCCACAGTAAATACAATAGTTTGTACATGCATGACATTTCTCAGTTTTTCACATAACAATACAACCCCCACTAGGTCCTCTGTCATCCTTTTTCCAGGACCTGTGTCCTCACCCCCCCACCCCCAGGGTCTTTTACTTTGGTGCAATACATCAACTCCAGTTCAGGTTCTACTTGTGTTTTCTCTTCTGATCTTGTTTTTCAACTTCTGCCTGAGAATGAGATCATCCCATATTCATCCTTCTATTTCTGACTTATTTCACGTCACATGATTTCTTCAAGCTCCATCCAAGGTGGGCTGAAAACAGTGACTTCACCATTTTTAATAGCTGAGTAGTATTCCATTGTGTATATAGACCACACCTTGCTCAGCCACTCATCTGTTGTTGGACACCTGGGTTGCATCCAGGTTTTGGCTGTTACAAATTGTGCTGCTAAGAACATAGGTGCACACAGATCTTTTTGGATGGCTGTGTTGGGTTCCTTAGGATCTATCCCCAGGAGAGGAATTGCAGGGTCATAGGGTAGGTCCATTCTAGAGAGTTCTCCAGCCTGTTCTCCACAGGAGTTGGACCCATTTACATTCTCTCCAGCATTTGTTGCTGCTGTTACCTTTTCTGATGTCTGACATTCTCACTGGAGTGAAGTGGTATCTCATTGTTGTCTTTATTTGCATTTCTCTGACAATCAGAGACTTGGAGCATTCTTTTCATGTACAACACACTATTTAAAATTTGTATTTATTTATTCCTTTTTGTTGCCCTTGTTGTTTTATTGTTGTAGTTATGATTGATGTCGTTATTGTTGGATAGGACAAAGAGAAATGGAGAGAGGAGGGGAAGACAGAGAGGGGGAGAGAAAGATAGACACCTGCAGACCTGATTCACTGCCTGTGAAGCAACTCCCCTGTAGGTGGGGAGCCAGGGGCTCAAAGCAGGATCCTTATGCTGGTCCTTGCACTTTGTGCTACCTGCACTTAACCCACTATGCTACCGCCCGACTCCCACAACACACTATTTTTAAGCTAAAGCACTAAGGGCTGCATTTTTCTTTATTTCCTTCCTGTCATGTAGAATTGTTTAGCTGACACTGTATCTCTATCTTCTCTGCATATATAATAATTATCATTTTTTAAAACCAGAGCACTGCTCAGCTCTGGCTTACTGTGGTGCAGGGGATTGAACCTGGGACCTCAGAGTCTCAGGCACCAGAGTCTGTCTGCATAACCATTATGCTGTCTCCCCTACCCGTGTGCTTACCACACTCAGCTGCAATCTACTTGTTTGCGTTGTACAGCGGTAAACACATTGGGAACAGAAACAGGGGCCTGTTCAGTGCCATATGCCCACTGGGTGAACTGGAGGAAGCATTTAATTAATGTCTCAATGGATAAATGAAGACACTTGTCTTCAGGTACAAACCAGGTCTTGCTCTGGCTATAGACTTGATTGGCTATAGGCTTCTTAGCTCTATCGATCGGATTCTCTGTGTGGACCATGGTGCTATTGATCTGCTGTCAGCACGAGGACAGCAACACAGGGATGATTTACTAGGAGCTCATGAGGTTGAGCTGCAGACTTGATCCCCAGTTCATATCCTCAAATGCATTGCAGGCCAGGACCTTCTCCTGGTTTCATGCTTGGAACCTGCACTACAAATCCACTGCTCTTGGAGGTCATTTCTCCATTTTTGTTGGGTAGGACAGAGAGAAATTGAGAGAGGAAGGGGAGATAGAGACGGAGAGAGGAAGACAAAACACCTGAAGACCTGCTTCACTGCCTGTGGAGGGTCCTCCCTGCAGGTGGTTGAAGCGGGATCCGTGCACGGGTCCTTGCGCTTTACACTACGTGCATTTAACCCAGTGCGCCAATGCCCGGCGCCGAACTTCACTTTTCATCTATCTCCTCTCCTCCACCTCTTCCTCTTTTATTTATTTGTTTTTATGTGTAAATATCCAGACAAATATGTTTATTGTAGAAAATAGAAAATAAAGATATGTCAACTAGGAGGGCCTGCTGTTAAGTAGCAGAAACCATTGAGGAGTGATTTGCCCCCCGCCCCTCCCCCCTAAAAAAAGTATTGCTTGGTTATTAGGAAGCATCTAGACAGGTCAGAGAAATAGTTTAGGAGTCAGACAAGATGAAGGAGAGTTCTAGGCATGAACATAAGGGAGAATCCGATGGTTTAATTCAAGTGTTGCTAAAGCATTGGAAATGAAATTGGACATTTACACAAATGAACAGTGAAAGGCAGAGCTGGGTGTTCAGTCCCAAGCTTGATGTGCTATATACACATGCCAGCCTTCAGTGGTGTACTCCTTACTCCTGCAACTTATCCAGTGCTCCAGTGTAACGGTGGTGCACCTGCTTAAGAGCACACAATACAGAATGTAAGGACCTGGGTTCAAGCCCCTGGTCCCCACCTGCAGGGGGAAAGCTTCATGAGTGGTGAAGCAGGGCTGCAGCTGTCTCTCTCCCTTCTCAATTTCTCTCTGTCTCTATCCAATAATAAATAAATAAAATTTTTAAAAAGGTCCCTGATTAAAAAAGAAAAGAGAGAAAGTCTGATATTGCTCAGTCCCCAAAGTCATTCAACTAAAGCTTCTTATTAACTGGTGAGTGAAAGGAGGTGACCAAAGCACCACTGAAGACATTTTCAGATTTCCCTAACGGGGTTTAAGGAACTGCGATAATTAAAAAAAAAACCAAGAGACAAGTTTTATGATTACTGATTTGACATTATTTTGTAAAATTCTAAGGTTTTAGGGGTATAGTTTCACATCTACACATGTGTAGATAACACACAGTCTTCACCAGCAAAGTCCCTGCTATCTCCTTTTCTCTCCGATAACCACCGTACTTAAAAAAAAATTTAAATGTATTTAATTTCAAAATACGCACAGTATGACTAGAAATTGGTTTTAAGCAAACCACAATCTTATGTATTCATGTGTGTAAATGTGAAACATGCCTCTCCCTTCTTTTTTTTTTTTTTTTTGCCTCCAGGGTTATTGCTGGTGGCTCAGTGCCTGCACTACGAATCCACTGCTCCTAAAGGTCATTTTTTTCTCTCTTGTTGCCCTTGTCCTGTATCATTGTTGTTATTATTATTGTTGTTATTGCTGTCATTATTTTTGGATATGACAGAAAGAAAAGGAGAGGAGAGGGGTAGACAGAGATGGGGAGAGTCAGCGAAATACCTGCAGCATTGCTTCACCACTTGCAAGGCTTTCCCCTGCAGGTGATGACCGAAGGTTTGAACCTTGGTCTTTGCCTATCATAACATGTGTGCTCAACCAGGTGCGCCACCATCTGGGCCCCAAATCTGTCTCCTTTCTTGTTCCCACAGGAGGGCTGATGAAGTCAATCCTAGCTGAAATGACTAGGCTGTGTGAGATCTAGGCCCTCAGTATTTATGGGGAACACTAGGATTTCCTGACTGGGCCCTGGGGGATGAGGAGGCCAGGTAATGGCCAACATGGTCATTATTTGGCAAGCCAGTCTCCTGTCCCTTTTAATCCTTTCCTTTCTGAAATCTCCTTTTGGCTATTAAAAATCTTGAAAGCTACTTTTACTATCTTTTAGATTTTTTATTTAATGTCTAGTGTTGATTAAAAAATATATATATGTTATAAGAATTATGGGACTAGATAGCATAATGGTTATGCAAAGAGACTCTCATGCCTGAGGCTCCAAAGTCCCAGGTTCAATCCCCCTCACCACCATAAGCAGTGCTCTGGTTAAATATATAAATAAATAAAGTTCAAGAATTATTATTATTATTATACTGTGCATTGTACTAAGGCCTAAATAGGTCTCTCCACTGAGTCTGTTCTCAATAGGGAATAATTATATATTTGCTTGCTTAAGTAATTACTGTCAGGATTGGTTTAAGGAAAACTGCTGTCCCTTATTTAAATTAGTTTAACATGAATATAACTCCTGGTCTTTTCGCTTTGTTTTGTCTCCAGGCTTATTGCTGGGGCTCCGTGCTTGCACTCTGAATCCACTGCTCCTAGAGGCCGTTTTTTTCCATTTTGTTGCCCTCTTGGTTGTTGTTGTTAGTGCTGTCACTGTTGTTGCATAGGACAGAGAGAAACTGAGAGAGAAGGGGAAGACAGAGGGGTAGAGAAAGACAGACACTTGCAGACCTGCTTCACTGCTTGTGAAGTAACCCCTTGCACATTGTAACATATGAGGTCAATGAGGTAATTACCAAGCACCACCACCGCCTGGCCCCAAAAGAGTTGATATTGTTTCCTCTAAAGAGATCTACCTGGAGATGATAAAACGGGTTGGAGAACTGACTTTGGAGGAACGCTACCTGTCTACTCTTTCTCTCTCTCTCTTTAATTTTTTAAATTATCTTTATTTATTTATTGGATACTGACAGCTAGAAATCGAGAGGGCAAGGGGAGATAGAGAGGGAGAGAAACAGAGAAGACACTTGTAGCACTGCTTCACCATTCTCAAAGCTTTCCTCCTCCAGGTGGGGACGGGGCGGGGGGCTAGGCCTGGTGTTCTTGTGCCTTGTAACATGTGCACTCAACCAGGTGGGCCAGCACCTGACCCCTCAGTCTACTCTTTCTCTAACTCCTTTTTGCAGTTGTAACTCCAAGACATCAGATTACTTATTGAAGGCACATAAAGGCTGTTAGAACTTGTCCGCTTTTGCTTTCGCCCATTCTTTGCCTTTTGGTTTCAAACTCTGGCTTCTGCCCAATCTGGCTGGCTCCAGAAAGTCCTGTCTCTTTTGTCACAATGCTTTGCCCAGATGCTCATCT